>NC_133660.1:298869376-299167034 GCF_037893015.1 Macrotis lagotis | reverse complement strand
TTCTATATAATTGAAACAAATAATTTTGACCCAAGAGGACAATGATATTAATTTTTTTAAGAGAAATAAAAAACTTTATTTGCAAAAAACAAGAAAAACTTCATTTTCTTCTGACAGAATGACTGGATACCATGTAGTATAGTGTACTGTGTTCTGGCACAATCTTCTTGTGTTCCAGTTCCTTTGAGAGGAAAATAAGTG
This sequence comes from Macrotis lagotis, assembly GCF_037893015.1. Classification (NCBI taxonomy): domain Eukaryota; kingdom Metazoa; phylum Chordata; class Mammalia; order Peramelemorphia; family Peramelidae; genus Macrotis; species Macrotis lagotis. The sequence goes on along the minus strand of NC_133660.1, from coordinate 299,166,833 downwards.
TTATTTTGGAAGGCACTCAGAAATGGGACAGTAGATGCAACCAAGCCTTTAGGGTAGCCCCAAATGGGTAAAGGTCCCTCAGACAGTTCTCTCTGAACAGACCTTCCTCACACCTCCTAGCCAGCCCCAGTGGGTTCAACCTTTGCAGGTTCTGGGGCAAGGTCAAGGAGTAAGACAGGAACAATATTAATTTAATAGCAAGTCTTTGTCATCATGTCTAAAAGATGAAAAAATTCAAATGTTCACTGAAATCATATGTATATCATGGAGTTTGTTCATTTCCTCCCCTGTTAGGGGAGATAAAATTTTGATCTAAGTGCCCAGAGAGGGTATGCATTTGTTTTGATTAATAGTTTACAAGCCACAGAGATCCCTCATTTCAAGAGCATTCTTTGGGGACTTAATTCTCAGGGGGAAAATTAATTTTATATCCCTTGCATTGAATATATAGACATTTTCTGAGAGAATCAGTCATCTCTCTCTGCCCATGGATTGTTTTTGAAGTTTCAGCATGTTTTACTAGGTAAAATAAAAATGCAGTGTATATGATTTTTTTTATTAGAAATAATTTAAAAAATCTATTGCAGATAAAGGAATGTTTTAACTCTGCTCTTAATTTAGAGTTCTGTTTACTTTCACCCTGCTTTGTTACAGAATCCATTTGTGAAGATTGCTTTTATACTCCAATGAATGGAAAAATGAACATTAGATAATAATGCTATTATTAATAACAGAAAATAATACTATTAACAATGAATAACACTCAGAAGCATATAGTGCTTCAAGATTTGGAAATTGTTTCATATGTGATGTCTCATAACCCTTTTTTTTTATCTGCCTTAAGAGAGAAAGAGATGACTAGAGTCAATAGTCAAAATATGTACTTGAAAAACTACCAGAAAAAAGCCCCATTCACAAATGAAATGTATTCCCGGATATATATATGGGCTCAATAATGTTTCCAAATGTTCATCTCAGTTCTCTCTTTGTGACAGACACACAATCAAAGTCTCCTTCTGTTCACCCTTCAATTAATACCATCTGTTTTCAGTTAGCCCTTCTCTTGGAAACGTTCCAAGAACTGTCCTCTGTTAATTAAACAAGAGAACTACCTTCTTCCTAAAGTTGAGCATTTTGGATTGGTTTTTCTTTTCATGGTATAAACAGGGAACATTTTCTAGCACTGCTACTGCTTATGAGAAGTAGAAATTTTTACGTCATTCTCTCAGCCTCATTTTTCAAAGGTAAAATGAAAAAAAATGGATAATTAACTTCTAAAATCCCTTCCCTTTATAAAGATAACAATCCTTGATTCTCATTGAATCAAAGAAATAGAGAGACTTAGTTTGATGATATCTACCTCTCTCGTTCTCCTCTCCAAATGTATTCATATTTTGGTCAAGGGAAGACTCTCTTTCTGGTATGAGCAATTTCTTTCACTTTCCAAACTGACTGGTCACATTACTATCATAAGTTAATCACTCCTTATCTCCTTCTCAGTTTAATTACTAAATTAATCTTTGCTTATTAAATGAAGAGCTGAAAAGGGAACCTAGAGGATAAAAAGGGTCCATGTAGCAAATTGTCATGCCATGTGTTTACATTTTACCAAATCAGAATTTAAAGGTAACTGGCTCCCCAAAGAAAAGTCTTTGTTAGTCATAACTCTGCTGGATTTTTGAAGTTACACAAAAGAATATATGGAGCCAAAATCTTGAAGAAGCTTAACTTCTAGAAGGAATGATGCAATAGCAGTATTTACATAGAGCTTCAAAGATTAAAGGGTTCCTCTATTTTTTTATCACTAACTGTCCCAGTAAACCTATGAGGTAGATATGATAAACATTAATCTCTCATTTTTGTACAAGAGGTATTTGGGGTTTGGAGAACTTAAATGACATGTAGGTGATTAATCTAATGGTAAATTCTTGTCTTCCCTGTGCCACTTAGCTGCCCTGGTAGTATGACTTTTGCTGAATAAAGAAATTGAGTTAATTGTGAATGCTAAACTAGGCAAAAGTTTCATCTATCATATCAAAGAGTTGTTCCTAGGGTATGGAAAAATGTTGATTTCAAAATTCAAACATTCATCTTTGGCTTTATTGAATACTTGAGAAGTCCCTCATAAGTATGCCTCATATTCCATTTTTTAAATGATAATATTTGTATGAAGGAGTGTGTGTGTGTGTGTGTGTGTGTGTGTGTGTGTGTGTGAGAGAGAGAGAGAGAGAGAGAGAGAGAGAGAGAGAGAGAGAGAGAGAGAGAGAGAGAGATTTTTCTCTGTTTCTTTGGATTGGCACAATTATACAGTCTAGATTGCAATTATTATTGAACTTGGACCAAGTTGTACACCATATGTGCTGATACAGGCAGCCTGAGAGCGTGTACATTTATTTTTTATTACATTTGGAACCTACAGAGATAGCACAGAGATTTACATCATATAGGTAGTATGTATGTTCATTATATTGCCTCTGTCCTTGAGGTTATTTTTGTCTATATGAGGTGTTGATCTAAATACTATCTGTCATCATGGATGTTGTTTGATGTGGGTAGTGTCTCTGCAAAGTGCACTTAAACTTGATTATATTTCTATGATATTTAAAATACAGAAACAAAGATAATGAATACATATATAGTCATGTGATATATGTAATAATTTTAAATCAAATGTTTTGGACCCTTTAATAAGTCTTTTTCATTTATACTTTATTCAACCTTCAGCATACTGAAATGATGGAAGAGGAAGAAAATTGCACTGTGGTTACCGAATTTTTACTCTTAGGATTTTCAGATCATCCTGAACTCTATATTTTCCTTTTCCTCATATTCCTAGTGATCTATGCTATCACAGTTTTGGGGAATCTTGGAATGATTATCCTGATCAAGATCAGCCCACGTCTTCATACCCCTATGTATTTTTTTCTTAGTCACATGTCCTTCGTTGATCTCTGCTATTCTACCATCATTGTGCCAAAAAATGCTGGTTAATATATTAACAGAAGATCAGGTCATCTCTTTCCTGGGTTGCACTGTACAGTTCTATTTGTTCTGCACATGTGTGATCACTGAAATCATATTACTGGCAGTAATGGCCTATGATCGCTTTGTAGCCATTTGTAATCCACTGTTATACATGATTGCTATGTCTCAGAAACTTTGCATCCAGTTGGTGTGTGGCTCATATATTTGTGGTACAGTGTGTTCATTGATTCACACATGTTTAGCCCTTAAAATATCTTCTTACAGATCCAATGTCATTAATCACTTTTTCTGTGATCTCCCTCCATTGTTATCTCTGTCCTGCTCTGATGTTTCAATCAATGAACTGCTGCTTTTTATAGTAGCCAGTTTCAATGAGATCACCACCATCATTATCATCCTCACCTCTTACATATTTATCCTCATCACCATCCTGAGAATCCGCTCTTCTGAGGGTCGGCGCAAAGCCTTCTCCACTTGTGCCTCCCACCTCACTGCCATTGTGGTTTTCCATGGCACAATTCTTTTTTATTTATTGCCGACCAGGTTCTGGAAATATCCTAGATTCAGACAAAGTTGCTACTGTGTTTTACACTGTGGTGATACCAATGCTAAATCCTCTCATATATAGTTTGAGGAACAAGGATGTAAAAGATGCCCTCAGAAAAGTGATAGTTCTGAAATAGTGTTTCTGTGTCCTAAAATGGGGAAAGGAGGAGGAGAATAAAAATTTATATCAATATCCATGAAGCATTTTAGCCTACTCCTGAGCTTTCTCCTGTGTAATTTTATACGAAGGCACTTTTTGGTGTGGTACTGGCATTATATTTGTTTTAAAGAATAATAAAATGTCATACATTTACCCAGAAAGTCTGGATTCTAATTCTTCTTTATATCATCATGTGCTGTGTGGCTGAGAATGCTAATTACCATCTTTGATCTAGAATATCTTCCACTTTAATGGGGCTAATAACAACAAGGATTAACAAGGATTAAATAACATGCATTTATTAACATGTATTTATTCAGAATTTGGAAAACTTCAATATTTACTCTGAACATATTCATTTTTTATCCTCCTCCTCCTCATCATCACTAATAATGATATAAATATCATATATTGATAGATTTGTTAATTAGTCCCACTCAATTTAATGGAAAGATATAGACATGCATATATATGTATATGTATTTATATAGAATAATTAATGTAGAAATTGATATTTTGAACAGGAGTCCTGCTAGGTACATGGGATATCAAGCATAATCAGACTTTTTTATCTGCATATTTCCATATACCCTAATTTGGACCATGACAATTGGCATAAAGGAAGCTTATACTGCAGGGAAAAAGGCATGCTCTCTATATATAATTCACTGAATTTCAAAACTTTAATGAATCCAAGATTTCACTAACATATATAGACAAAGCTTAAGAAATTGGTTGGGCCCCCTGACAATGCCAGGGTATTCATTAAATCCCTACAGGCCCTGAATATAAAAATACAATTAAAAAAATCTACTTAATGGAGCTTGATGAATTTTAAAAACCACATTTATATGTTATTCTAGAGATTCTAGGCAATCATTGTAGTTTATTGAATATTTAATTAACATTATCAAATGTGAAAGTTAGGGAAATCCCTTGGAATTTGCATCTCCTAAAGCTGATAGGTGAAGTTGATTATCAATTTACTAATTATCTAAAACAGAGAGTAACTAGCATCTTTCTATACTTTCAAAGATCTGTCATTTTCAGTGCCTTGATGTGGTTCTTTCATGTTTCTGAAAATGGTGAAAAAACAAATTACATCTTAAACATTATTAGTTTCTCTTGAGTACAGGCCACGATTTCCCACATGTCTGTGTCTTTGGGGACCTGGCAATTAGATGTACCAAAGTTTGAGAGTACTTTGAGTGATCCTACCAGGGAAGTGACTTGTCAAATATAAAAGCTCCTCATTTCTCTTCAGGAAACAGGGATTACATTTGAGACACAAAATGTAGTGCCCTGGTGTAGGGGTGGTTTATATCATGCTTTAGAAAATATAATGTGCTTGATTCTCAGATATAAGTAGCCTAAGAGAACTCAGTTTTTCCACGGAAACCTCATCCATCTAAAGCACGTAGAATTTACAAGGAAAGCAAGTAAGCAGAAAGTTGATTATTCGGTGAGTACTCTGCTTTTGAGAGAATGCCTAATACAAGACAGGAGACCATCCTTTTTAAAGTCTGGGATTCCTTCATTTATTAGAAAATGATTAGTTCCTTAATTTTAGTTTTAAAAGTATTTTTCCCCTTGTGTACATGCACATGAACATGCACACACATGCACACACACACACACACACATACAAACACAGACAGATTATGTAACAGCCTAAGAAGAGAAAGATAAAATTATTTAGGGGATATAATTTATATAATTTTATAACAATAGTAAACATTTTTAAGCCAAATCCTTCTATCAAAAAAACAATAAGATACTTTATGGGAAGCAAAGAATATATATGTCACAATGTTGTGTACCAGCAGAGAAAAACCCTTGGTTTATAGTCAAAATGTCTGCATACATGAATAAATTGTGTGACTTCCTTAGGAATAGTTTTCCTAATATATAAAATCTGAGAATTGAAATGGCTTCTCCCGTTCCTTACAATTCTAAATTCTGTCATATTTTCATCATAAACAAAGAAGCCTGAGTCTTCTTCAGACATCTAGTTTCTTATCTTTCTCTGTCACTGCTTTAACTTTAAAACTTTGATTAAGTCATTTGGACCATCAATTCTGATTTCACAAAGTGATGTTAGTTGTACATTCTTTATCTAGTACAGCGTAGCTATAAGGGACAAATGATAAAAATAACATAAAAGTGATATGGCCAGGCTCCATAATGCACGTCTATATAACTGACTATGTGTGGAGCTGACAATACTTATATTTACTTCTGTGCTTCAGTAAGGCTAATGATGATCAAACAGGAATGTATATTGTGTCAGTTTAACAAAGTGATGCTACCCTTAAATTGTGAAAGGAGGGGGAGCCACGTCATTGAGGTAAATTGATAAATCTGTTGCTAGAGAACCATTTCTCTAATTAAATAAAGCAAACAAAAGTCAGAAGGTTTTAGTGGTCCATAACATATATATATATATGTATATATATATGTATATATATACATATATATGAATGTTATTATATTAAAAATCAGAATATAATTTTTAAGCTGCATTAATAGGAATAGAGTTCAAGACAAGGAAAAAGGGATCCTTACTCTCTTTTAACCTGGATAGATAATATCTGGGCAAATATACTGAGTTCTGAAAGCTATTATTTTTAAAAGGACATTGAAAATCTAGATAATGAGACTGATCATGGCTACATGTGTTGTAATCCCAGTTACTAGAGAATGATGAAACAGGTAGTTTACTTGAGGTCAGGATTTCTGTACTTGTGATAGTTTTAAATCTATGGGGTATCTTCAGTGAATCTGATTCTTATATGTGAACTTCCCAGAAGAGAGTCATAGAGTTCTTTAAGGAAGAAGACTGAAACAAGACAGTAGAATGGGTCAAAACTTCCAAAGAGGTCATTATTAGAATCAAGTCCATGTGTAGTCACTATACTTCCAATTTGAGCAAAATAGGAAGACCCAGTCTATAATGGTGCTGATCATGATGATGATGATGATGATGACTTGAAATACTAAAGTATTCTATGAATCATAGATAAAGACTAACTTTGCCTTTCCAGACCTCCATAATTCATAAATTCATCTAACCATAAAAAGTGAATAACTAGAAATGAAGAAAATAAAGTTTTTGAATGTCAAAGTGAATATACTAAATCTCATGAATGTTGCACATTAATACCTTACATCCTCTATTTTTAGTCTGCTCACTTTCATTTTAAACAGTACTATGAGAAATTTAATCATCTGCTTAATACATTCTAAACAAATTGCAATGTTTGGAAAGGGGCAGTCACAGGCATATCAAGTGAAAATGGTGATTGGTAACCCCTGATGAGTAAAGGAAAGACAGAAACATTATAAAAGAAACAGACAAAGACTCAAAAATCATGGAAGCAAAAATAAGCATTCAGTAACATAATGAACTAGCTAAGCAACTGGAGTACAAAGAAATGGAGGGAGAAAGGTCAGGGATTAAAAAAAATTCTAGTACAAACAAAATATACGTTAAAAAATGTCAAATGCATCCCTTTCTACCATTAAAACATATGGTCTTTTGTGGTTCAGGGCAGGGGGTGTTTGTTATAGTTCTGAAGGACCACCTGGATGCTTTTCTCAATCTTGGTCCCTAAGTAATATCATAGTTTATGAAGACAGCCAACAGATTAAAACTCTGATCAGCAAAACCTAGACATCTTGGCTGAGATGAGTAATTAGAATGAGAAAATATTCCATATTTATCAGACTATGATAGAATAAAATCATATTCACTTGCAAATTTTCATTTGTAAATACAACTGATGAAAATAAAACATTCTGTTAACTGATATGGATGTTTCCATTTAAGTTATTGAAATAAAAGCTTGACATATTATTTGAATCTCAAAATAAACCTGGAAGGTACATAATAAAGATTTCTTTTGTTTTTAATTTCAAATATAAGAACACAATCTTAAGCTAAATAACATTTCCAAAGTCACACAGAAGGTTTTAGAGAGACAGTTCAGAATGTCTTTTCTTGAATGCAGGTTCAACATTGGTCTTTCCTATCCTTTTCAATCAATCTTTAAAATACCCACCAAAATCCTCTAAATCTTTCAAGCAGAATAGCAACCTCCTTCCAAAATGTTGATTGCTTCAGAATGTCAGAATACAGTGATAGTGTGCCAAAGCATCCTGAGTGCAGTCTTTTAAAAGGAAAATTACTCTTAGTCTTCTTTGCTCTATGGGAATAACTTTTCTCCTAGGTCACTTTTATTTTTAGGTTTTTGCAAGGCAAATGGGGTTAAGTGGCTTGCCCAAGGCCACACAGCTAGGTCATTATTAAGTGTCTGAGACTGGATTTGAACCCAGGTACTCCTGACTCCGAGGCCGATGCTTTATCCACTACTCCACCTAGCCGTCCCATGGGTGTAATATTGATGACAATAACTGTGGTTTAAAGTAGAATATGAGAGGGGATATTGAGGTAGGATAATTGCATTCATCAGTCTAGTCTCATTTTAGTTATGATTTTGCAGGATTTATATGATCTTTGGGAAGCAATATAATCACTGTCTGTCCAGATGAATAAAGTCAACTAAATATGAAGTCAATTGTGGAAAAAAATCCAGGCATATTTTTTAATACTTTCATTTAAAACCTGTGAAAACATGGGCAACACGGAAAAGGAGATAAAAAAAGCTCAGCCTTTATATGCTTCATTTAGATTTCATGGGAAGGTCTTAGAAAAAAATCTGTGCTTCTACATACATTTGCCTAGAGGGCATTTAGAATCTGACAAATAACAGAAAACAATGTCACTGTAGTCAGGAAAATTTAAGAAATTCTACATAGCATTAAACAATTGGAACAAAGTAAAAAGTGATAGGGGCAAAAGTGAACTGGAAAGGGAAAATATTTCCTCACAACATGCTAGGCATATATGAATGGTTGATTTAAGGGCAATCTAATGAAACAAAACCATGCCACCCTTCCCCTGTACATTAGCACCATCAAGTGCTCCAGGTCATTGGTCTCAAACTTAAATAGAAATGCAGGAGGGTCATTAAAAAAATCCATAAATGTCCATGAATACAGTCTATTCATTTAGAAAACTGCACATCTCTGTTGCACTGTATTATTATTTATATTCTTAAATATTTCTCAATTCCACTTTGGTCTGATTCTTATAATCCTGAAAAATTTGTGCCCTGGGGTTGAAAGTTTGAGATCACTGCTCTGTACCTTTTTCCTAACCATTCTTATTCTTACACAGACCAGAGATCAGAGCGGACTACAGAAATGAACAAAGAGAATTGTAGCATGGTGACCAATTTCTTTCTCTTGGGTTTCAGAGATCACCCAGAACTTCAGGTTTTCCTATTTTTAATATTTTTCTTCATCTACACCGTGACCTTATTGGGAAACCTTGGAATGATTACATTGATCACAAGCAGTTCACAGCTCCACACCCCGATGTACTTTTTTCTCAGTGTTTTATCATTGATAGATGCTTGTTATTCTTCAGTCATAGCTCCAAAATTGCTGGTGGACTTGTTTTCAGAGACGAAAACTATTTCTTATAATGGATGTGCAACACAATTATACTTCTTTTGTTCTTTGGTGGATACAGAATCTTTTCTCTTGGCTGCTATGGCTTATGACCGGTATGTAGCAATCTGTAACCCACTGCTGTACACTGCAGTAATGTCGAAGACAGTTTGCTGCCAATTAGTTTTTGGAGCCTTTTTGGGTGGAACCATGAGTTCCATTATTCATACTACAAACACATTTCAACTGTCCTTTTGTTCTAATGAAATTAATCATTTCTTTTGTGATATTTCACCTCTATTCTCCTTGTCTTGTTCTGACACTTATGTCCATGATATTGTTCTAGTAGTCTTTGCGAGTCTCGTTGAAGCTATCTGTCTTTTGACTGTCCTCCTCTCTTATGCCTACATCATAGTCACCATCCTGAAAACTGGTTCTGCTGAAGGGAGAAAGAAAGGATTTTCTACTTGTGCTTCCCACCTGACTGTAGTTACCATCTACCATGGGACTTTGATTTTCATTTATTTACGTCCAAGCACAGATCATTCTCTAGATATCGACAAAGTGACTTCAGTCTTCTATACACTTATCATCCCCATGTTGAATCCACTCATTTACAGCCTGAGAAACAAAGATGTTAAGAATGCCTTAAGAAAGATAATCCACCAAAAAGTACTTTCTCAATAAGTATCTTGAAGGAGGACATTTGCCATTCTGCATTAGGCAGCACAAATTCAGTCCCTGGCTTCATTTTAACTACTACTGGAGTAATTTCACAAAGGACACCTATGGCTTAGGTCTTGAATTTCACATGGGGAAAATGTATCTTTTCTTTTATTAGTTTCTTTATAATACCCATTAATTCTGGTCAAATTTGACTTGGTATTTGGTTCCTATGATAATTTTAGCTTTCTAATTTTAAATATGTCTGAAGGATACAAATCAACAGTTTCAACTAAGACTTCAATATATTGGTTACAATCTCTGTTTCACCATCTAATTTATTTTTATTTTCATTCCTGGAAGAAATAAAATACTTAGGGAAAATGTAAAAAAATTCACATATTTAGCATTTGATTTTTCAAACTTGAAACCAAAATCCTTGGCATGATTATGGGTCAACATCAGAAATTGATCTAATTCTATCATTGAAAGTACATTAGGGAAAGAGACATTACTATTTATAATGTATCCTGATGACTATAAGACCATATCTGACTTGCAGCAAATACCTTCTTTATGTATTTTCTTGCCCATTAAGATGTGAATTCTTTGAGAACTTAAACTTTTGTATATTTGTCTTTATATTTCCAATGTTTTGAAAGACTTGTTTGACTATATGTAGTACATAATAACATTTCATTCTTGAGGGTTTTCTGAATCCTCCCAAAGTGATTAGTTCTTTCTTTCTGATTTTTAAGGTATTTCTTTTTTAATATTGTCTGTTTAATTAGCATAATTGCATTAAAGTATCATACATTCACTGTTGAAAGAAAGTTTAAAGATTATTTCATCTACTTTTCTCTTTTTTTGTAGATAGATAAAGGATTGAAAGAGTTATTGACTTTCCCAATTACATGGTAAAAAAAAATTATTTGATCATCAAATCAAGTGCATTTCTAATTAAATTCCTGCTAGGCCACCTCAATTAAAGTAAAAATCATTCCTTAAGGAGTACAGGACCTTTTTATTCTATTTATATAATAAATTTGGCCAAATATCTTGTAAGTAGAGAACCTGTGTATTCAATTAAATGGGATATAATTGAAGGGTGGCTTATATGTCCTTGTCAAGATCTTCATGGATGATAGCATTGGTAAAAAGGAGGGAGAACTTCTACTTCTATACATCTTTCTATGCCAATCATGCTATAATCTATTTCATAAGAGAATAATGTAATTATGATTTAAAAGGAATTTGCTAGCCCTAATTCTTATTCTTTAATGATCCTCAATTTCTCTTCAGTGGGGAAGAGAGCAGGCATTATGATGTGGAAGGAGAAGGTTCTCTTGCATATTTCCTTGGCTGTTTGGATCCAACATGGCCCAGAGAGTACCAACCATACTCCATTCAAAAGAAAATGATCAGCCAAGATAAGATTCAAGTGTCAAGATGACACTCAGAGTTGGATTCTCCTTCCTGTCAAAGCCAATATAGGGGTTTACTTTTTTTAATCAGACATTTATATGCTTTGCTTCAAATACATTAAGTACTTAAAAAATCCTAGAATACCTAAAGCTGAGTTTTCAAGTAGGAAAGCACCTACTTCAAACAAGAAACTTACAATAAAAATAACTCCATTTTGCAGCTGAGGAAACTGAGTCAAATAGTTGTTAAAAGTTTTTTTTCCCCCCAAAATCACACAGTAAATATTTGAGAATGGACTGGATCTAATGTGTTCTTAACCCTATTATAGGATTCTACTCAGTCTGCCTCAGTAGTCTAAACTAGTTCATTATCTAATGCATATTTAAAGCCTGGACAAACCTGAAATATCAAAACATTGCTGAAAAGTTTTTCATTCTTCCTTTCACTCTTCCTTTCACTCTTTCATAATGCAGTAGAAAATTATATTGTATTTGAAGGCATAAATCTTGGATTCATATCTTTATTATTTCATTCAGTACCTAGCTATTGACATTGGCAACTTAATTCACCTCTCTAAGAATTAGTTTCCTTGTCTTTACAAGAACAAAATGGGTGAGAAAGCCCCAGAATTCCTTGTTGTTTTCTCCTTTTTCTCAAAGAGGACCAAGTCATCAGGGAGGTGAAGCCAATACATGCACATGAATTGGATTTGAGTGAGGGGGGGCTGAGCAAACTCACCAGGCTCACTTTCTCCTCCTGAACCACCTGGGTTCAGTGGTCAGGACATGACTGAAAAGAAAAATGACTCAACCAACTACCAAATGGAAGTGGAAAGAAGAGACAAACATGACAAATCATCTTTGATGGAATAGATATAAACATTTAAAAATGCCCAGTTTAGACAAATTTCTTTTAGAGACACTTGCAAAATATCATCAACATGGACATGTTTGCTTTTTCACAGTAGCAGAAAGATTTGAAAAGCAATTTGAAACCAATATCAATAGCAGCAGGTTTAATAACATTAATCATTTTATTCAGTAATTAAGGTTTCCAGAGCACTTCACATATATTACATAATTTATCCAAAGAGGAATACTTTAGAAACCTTTTTTTTCCAGTTACATGTAATAATAAATTTTGCATTCATTTAAAAAAATTGCTTCCATATTCCTTCCTTTTAAAGTCAAGAATAGGGGTGGCTAGGTGGCGCAGTGGATAAAGCACTGGCCCTGGAGTCAGTACCTGGGTTCAAATCTGATCTCACACACTTAATAATTACCTAGCTGTGTGGCCTTGGGCAAGCCACTTAACCCCATTGCCTCACAAAAACTAAAAAAACAAAAAACAAAAAACATGTGAGTGCAAAAGAAACATTCGAGAATAATCCCATGAAAGAAAGTGGATAAGGGATGAGAAGATTCTTTAGTTCATTTTCCCATTCATTGAAATGTCAATGTTAGTAGGTCTCTTAAAATTTATCACTAGAAATTGAGAAGCTTACCTAGAGCCTGAGAATCAGAGAACGCATTTCCTCCCTCCAAAGTGAAGTTGATTCTTTACCACAATTGGTCTCATAAAATGCCCCGATCCTTGATCTTGTTAAAGGAGAAATATTTGGGAAATATATGTCTTGCATTTTCTATAATATTAAGCAAACAATGTATGTGCTTGTCTTGTATTTTCTGTTAGCCTCTGACTTCCTCCCCAAAGCTCAGCCTCTTCTTAAATGTAAATTCAGTGAGAGCAATCTCAGACCTTTCCCCTATTCCATCAACCATCTGGCACATAGCTTGCCAAGGTGTATGACTGACTCCAGTCACATTCAGGTGGGTCACTCCTTCCCCTGATTTCTCTTTGCCCATAAGGTAGACTAGGCTCCTTTTAAAAGTTCTGCTCCTTCTCCACCAAGATATTGTATCTGCTAATTGTAGCCCAGCTATTATTTTGTGACTATCCTATCTTTTCTTCTTCTCCCCTCTCTTCTTTCCCCCTTTCCTAAATATCTTTGATGTTCTCATCAACCCAATTTGTAACTGTTTCCTTCTTTGCTTATTTTTGCTGTCTCGATGACCAAAAACACACTTTCTTTATTTTGCTGCCTCTTTAAACAACTCTGTAATTTTTGCAGCAACCTGAGAATTAAAATGTATTGTTTTTTCTTATCTTCTTGAGTGAGAGAGAACTTTGCTATTTCTTCACTGATTCGTGAACCCCCTCTGACTCTTGTAAACCCTCTCCCTTGAGCAATTCACCTGGTTTCATAATTTTTCAGAAAAGAAGAGCCTAAATGTGAGGAATGAAGGGTGTTGTTGGTCTTCACAGGGTGTGGGGGGGGGGGCAGGGGGGGGTTGAAATCTATTACAAAAAGGGAATGGTCCCAATCACAAAACTGGGAGTTCTAATCTCATTCCAAAAAATGACAAACTAGATTAGAAGAAACTAATCTTTAACTGCTCAAGAAAGAGTAACCTAGTCTTGACCTTCTTTGCACATGCTCAAAGCGATCTATCTGTTCTTGCTCTTTAGTATAATGAGCAGGGTGGGGAAACACATAACCAATGTATCAATTAGATTTGTGACCCCAGCCTATGGTTGGCATGAATGCGGCAGGAACAAAGTCTTTAAAGGTGCATAAAAGAGCTTGTATGTTGGGATTTCCCCACCCCTCTCTCCCACCATGAGAGAGGTGTGCCATTTTGTTAAGATATCTTAATAAAAAGCCATTTTAATCACTCTGGACTAGGTATTCTCGAGCTATTTATACCACTGAATAATAGGGAGGAATTCAAAGTCCCATAGAAAATGTCAGACAAGCACAGATAATATTTCCTTAGTATCACAGGAATACCAGACAAATATTTCCCTAATATTTTTCTTTCTATAATGTTAGTATAGAATCACAGGGAAAGACCTGCACTATGATAAATCATCTTGCTGTTCCTATATTGAGTCAGGGGACATTATAACCAACTTTCATTAAATTCAACAGGATAAAGCAGAAATACAACTCTGATTCTAAAGACCAATGGTGTAATTCCTCCTCTTGATTCATTTGGTTAAAGGGTGATGATGATGCTTGTCCTTCATTCTTGAAGAAGACCATGACATCACAGAGTTGATGCCATGACAAACTAAAGTATGGGAAATATTGAACAGAAAAATATCTTTTATAGTTATTAATATGTACCCTCTGCAATGACCATGAATCTCTTTCCCTCATTCCATTGTCCAAATTATGAGAAGTCAATGAACTTTTATGGAAGTACCTTGCCTCTTCCAGGCAAAAGACAAGCCACCATCAACATAACAATGGATCTCTGCTTTAGAGTGAAAAGATTGGCTTCACCATACTACCCCCATCTATACACCTCTCTTTAGCTTATCTCTGATCTTTAAACTACTGTCCCTCAACAATATCTCTCCCCTCCCCCATTTACATCTTCCTTAAAAGCTCAGTTCACTCCACAGTTGAACTGCTACTCTGCCTTTGGAGGGTAGCCCACTCTGCGGACAGTGGCATCCATTACTCCTATTACCCTTCTTTATTACATATAGTGGCTTTTCTTCCTTTGGAGGATAGCTGACTTGGGGTGGGGGGCGGGGAAGAGTGTCATCCCTCAAATTCTCCTACTCCTTAGACCTCTATTAATTATCGCCTGCTTGCTTGTCTTCCTGTGGGAAACTAGCCTGTTCTGGAGAGCATGATTCTCAAACTCTCCCATGCTCTTCTTACTTCTATTGAGACTCACCATCTAGCTGCCTCTCCAAAGAATCTAACATGATATTTTTGTAGAAAATTGTAAAATGCTTGTGTAACCTTTGAATTAAAATCTAAATGTTTTCTTGACCTCCATGAGTCGGAGAGATGGTAAATTCTTCACCCCAAAATGGACTCAATTTTTATACTCTTTTCCTGAACTCTACTTTCTCCATTTTCATGAAAAGTAAAATAGATTTTATTAAGGGAGCCTCTCTTTCCCTTCATAGTCATCTAGATTCAGTGACCAGATATCAATCAGGATGACTGGAGATAACCCTGGACATGAGGCAATCGGGTTCAGTGATTTGCCCAGCGTTATGCAGTCTGTATCAAGTGTCTAATTCAGAATTTGAACTCATGTCCTCCTGACACCAGGACTAGTGCCCTATCTATTGCAACACCTAGCTGACCCTGGTTGCAGTCTAATAAATTATTCATCACCATAGGCAAATTGGCTTTTCTTGCATTATGTATGATTTTTTTCTGCCCTATGTTTAATTTACGCTTTAACTTCTGTGAGAGGGTGGCTAATAGTCTTTTACACAATTTTTGATTCTGATTCTGATGATATGGTAGATGTTGATTTGTTTTATAGATAAGTGATTAATGGGGAAGGTAGCTGCCTCTGCACCTTAAGCTTAATGAAAGAATTGATGGGGGGAAAAAATAAAGATCATGTACAAAATGGAGTAGTTTTAATGTAAGAATCAGGAAAACCAATTAAATTCTCTCTCACTTAATGGGAAAATGTTGAGGAATGGTCTAGTTTCTGAAGAAGGTGTGTAATTACTTTTCAACAAAGTTTGATTCTTGACCCAGATGTACTTAGGATCCACAAAGTTCATTCTAAGCATTGCTAAAGGTTTTTTTCTTAAGGGAAGTGACTAAAGGAAAGACTAAAAGTGAAAGAGGAGATTTTTAGGAAGTAATTTCATATGTGTTATATATTCTGGGAGGGGTCTGGTAGAGGTCAGAACAGTTCTTATAAAATGAATGGGAACCCCTGCCCCCTTTCAGTAAAATAGCTTTGAATTTCTGTAAGATAACTTTGAACCATGGAATGGAGATATTTTGAAAAACTTGGATCTTCTGTGTGATGATTTTGAACAATGGGATGGGATTATAAGGAGGGTTCAAGGATGATGAGCTCTCCTGGGCAGTAACTCAAAGGCTTAATCTTTTTTAAATTAATTTCCAAGTTACAAAATTTCCCTCCACCCTCCTTTCCCACTTCCCCCCTCCCCTCAGAAGGTAAAAGACAGGTTAGCATTTTATACATACATATTTTATTAAACATATTTACAAATTGGTGATTTTTGGCATGAGGAATTAGGATTGGGGGAAAGAGATGCAGAAGAGATCATTTTTAGAAGGTGATCATCAGATTCCAAAGGTTTGTTTTTTTTTTCCTGTGTGTTTTTGTTTTGTATTTCTTCCTCTCCTTGCAGATAATATAGTTCATAACCAGTCAAATACTGTTGTCCTCGCTCTCTGGACTGTCAAGAGGAGCTGCTTCCATGAAGGTTGTTCATCTCATAATGTTGTTGATGTGTACATTGTTCTCTTGGTTCTACTCCCTTCGCTCAGTATCAGATCCCATTAAATCATAAAATGCTTCTCTAGAGTCTGACCATTTTTGCTTTCTTATAAAACATAATATTCCATAGTATTCATGTATCATAAATTATTTAGCTATTCCCCAATTGATAAGCATCCCCTCAATTTCCAATTCTTTCCTACCACAAAAATAGTTTCTATGAATATTTTGAAACATGTAGGACTTTCCCCATTTTTTACAATTTCTTCTGGATATGAACCTAGAATTGCAATTGCTTGATCAAAGGATATGAACAGTTTTATTGCTCTTTGGGCATAGTTCCAAATTGTTCTCCAGAAAGGTTTGGAACTTTTCACAACTCCATCAGCCATGCATCAATGTCCCAATCTTCCCACATTGATCATCTTCACTTTTTCTCATCTTGGCTAATCTAATAGGTGTAAGATAATGCCTCATTGTTGTTTTAACTTGCATGTCTCTAATCAATAGTGATTTGGAGCATTTTTTCATATGATTTTATTTAGCTTTAATTTCTTCATCTGAAAATTGTCTGTTTGTATCCTTTGACCATTTATCAAAAGGGGAAGTTTAATCTTTTTTAAAGGGCTTATCTTATGCCCAGAAGCACGGATTTATGGGACTTTTGCCAGGGAAGGACAAGATACTTTGCCAAAGTTCATTGGCCTCTTCAAATAGGAAATCAATATAAGTATAAGACCAACATAGAAAGAAATAGGTTGATTATTAATATGATCAGTAAAGAAATAAAAATAGATTAATTATTCATTGGTATGATATTTCTCACTGCCTTATATTACCTCTGCTATGCAATGACTCCATTTTGTACTGCCACATGCATTCTTTACCATCTTTTCTGTTATTCATTCAGCTAGAGTATATGATCCCTGGAAGAGTAATTTGTCATTTTCTTCTCCAGCTTTGTTCAGAGAAGACAACTGAGGCAAATTGGATTAAGTGACATGCCTAGGATTACATAGTATGTGTCTGAGGTCAGAGTTTAACTAAGGAAGATGAGTCTTCCTGACTTCAGACTTAGTACTCTGCACTACAACCATCCCTAAATGGAGGTCTTTACATAAAAGCTGGGAATGATGGTTATCTTTCATTAAGACCATGACATTTGGGGATGATGCTATGATAAGCACATGAATTGGATTTCAATGAGGAGGGGCTAGGCTGAGTCACAAGTCTCACTTTTTCCTCCAGAGTCATCTGGGTTCAGTGCCTGAGACTGGATTCAAACTTCCATCCTCCTGACTCCAGGTCCTGTGCTTTATTCACTGCTAAGTGGCACAGAGAATAGAGCATTGGTCCTGGAGTCAAGAGGACCCAAGTGTGTGGCCTTGCGCTGTTGAGCTGGTGACTTAATTTAGCACCCCCTCATTCAATTTACATGCATGTCATGATATTATCTTTATGATGCCATGGTCTTCTTCCAGAATGAAGGGTTAAAAAAAAAACCAAAGCAAATGTGATCCAAGTATTATTTCATGCATACAAATAGATATAATTAATCAGTATTTTCATTTTATAAATAAAGAACCCTGATTCTTATTCTTTCCCCTCCCAGCTTGGAAAGCCTCTAATTTTTCCTACAGTTAGAAATTGTATTACCTAATTTTGTATCTTGGCTTATATCCTGGTTTGTTTTTAATTATAATTAGTGAGGCTGCTTTGTTTTTTTTAATGAATTCCATTGACCTGTATACTTACTGCCTACTTTTGCTCAGATTGCTTACTCAGTTATTATTAATTACTCAGCATTCCTCTTTCTTTTTTCTCATTGAGAAGACAATTTGATATAGGTTATGCATGTACAGACATGCCAATGTATTTCCATATTAGTCAGAAAATTCATCAATTTTCATTAACTACCCATTTTGTATAAGGGGAAATTGAATCTGAGACAGATTAAATGATTTTCTCAAAGGTGAGGCAGAATTTGAATTCAGAATGTTCCTGAATTCTAGTCCAGAATTTTATCTAGTCTGCCACAGTTCTGTTTCAGGAAAAAAAAAACCCAAAAAGGAAAAGGGGAATGACCATGATGGATGAGTTCTTATTTGTTCCAAAGTTCATTCAGAGCTTAAAATTTCCTGTCTTTTCTTTTCTTTTCTTTTTTAAAATTTGTCATCTGTTTTATAGCTGTGCAAAGGATTCTGGAACCATTATGATAACAGCAATCAATTCTCAATTAGAAACAATTGTACTCTTTTTCTTTTGTGTTTGTCATCCATTGACATTTTCAATTTTGTATTCATTTCTATAACAATGGTCTCAAAGTAAAAGGTAATTTTTTTTATATTGACTGCACTGCAATTTTTTTTTCACTTGTCCCTTTGGGGATTCAGTTTTTATTCTCTTGCTGTGATTATACTCTCCTTCTATAACTTTAGACACTCCAAACGTGCATTATCAGCATCATAATGAATGAGAGAAGAAATTCTTATTCTGATCTCCATAGGGAGATTAAGTGTACGTGGCAAGAATTAGAAAGCAGGATTAAAAATTCCCTGAATTCTGAACCAGCATGCTTTTCATTGTAGCACACTGCTTCCCAAATGCATAATTACATGTTAGCTGTGATAGTTAAGAATTATGGAAGTACTAAGTCAAGCTATATAATACCCCTTTTTCAGGCTTCTGTGGAATTCCTCTCTGCTGACTCTACTTTGGTGAATTAGAGGGAATCACTAAATATTTGCCCTCCAAGGAATCACTGTCCTGATAATCAAGAAATATCAGATTGGAAACTGAATACATTTTGGGTCTTAAACTTGGACTTTTGATCCTCTTTTTATCTTATTAAATCAATGTCTTGAGGTTCCATTGTATAATATTTACAAAGCTTCAAAGATATTTTCATTCTGGTCTGCTTTGCTTTTTTCACTCTGTATAAGATGTCATGTTAGACTTTAAATGAGGACCTACCCTTTAAAACAGAGGCCCCATAGGGTTAACTAGCTTTTTCTGTGCTCATTAATTTAGATTTAATGGGGAATTAGAATAAGCAAGACTATTGGGACCATTATGACAAGAATTGCTTTCACAAGCAAAGAAAAAATAATGAAGTTATTTACCAAAATACATTTCAATTTCTCTTCATTTCTCCTCTGTATAATGAATCCCATTGAACTTTCACAAACTATTTTTTTCTTTCTTTGTAAACTCTCAGATGACCTTAAATGTAATTACATTTTATCTTATTAATATTCCTGGGAAGAGAGTGGCAAGCCTATAAAAATAATCACTTCAACTTTTTTTTGAAATTTGTCACAAATGGCTTGTGAATACTTAGTCCAGAGTGATTAAAATAGTCTTTTATTAATACATCTTTGCACAGAAGGAATACCTGTCTCAAGGGGAGACTGGCCTGGAATCCTGAAAATGCTACTCTTATATGCACTTTGAAAGACTACTTCCTCCCCCTTTCATGCCAATCATCGGCTGGGATCACAATCTCATTGATACATTTGCCCCCATAAGTTTTCCCTGCCCTGCTCATTATGTTAAGGAGCACAGTCTAGGAAAAAGTAATCTATTTGAGCATACAACTCAGAACTAGGTGAGGCTGACCTGATCTAATCTCTGGTTTTGATCAGGTTGAAGCTAAGTCTTTTGTTTTACACTCACAAACTTGCTCATAGGCACCAATGCAGGCAGACCCCAGTCTTTGTAATGTAAATTAACAATCTCCCTTCATATTCTTCTGGAACATAAACACACCAAAATATTCCTCACAATTTCCTCCATTTTCTTTTTTTTTTTAAATAAGAGTTTGGGTTCCATACCTTATTAGTATTTTCATTCTAAATCATAATACTTGTTATTGCCTTGACTATTTACTTTTGCTATCGAGATTTTACTTCCTCGTTATCAGGCATGATCATTTCTATTTTCCAGGTCTGTATGTGTGCACATGCCAACTTTCTGATGTCCCTGCTTATTTCTTTCCCTACTTGCTTATTATCATCTATCTTTAGGTAGCACCTTGAATAGATTCAATTTATCACAAACTCCTCCTCTAATCAACTGATTGTCTAATACAACTCTATCTTGAATAACTCTCTCTCTTGTTTGCATGACTTAGTCAGTAAGTTCATTCAGGGCCCTAGCTGTCTAATTGGTATTGGGTTGTGCTACAGCTTAGATATACTCAGGATATAAATTGGTTTTCCATAGCCCTGTCTCCTATCCTAAGCTCAGGTAGCAGGTCTATAAATCTGGATAACAAATCCCTGACCAACCTTTGGCAGATGGATATAAGCAGTCGTCCCACAAATGTAATAATGTTCCTTTAGTGCAGGCTAGGCTGACCTTCTGGGAATGCTACTCATCTTTACTTCTAAGGCACCCTCCTTGATAAGTCACATAATCATACACTTCCAAAGCTGTTGTTCCTATTCCCATTAGATCTGTCTGGTTCTAAAATTGAAGAGAATATATCCCTGAATTTGTGCCATTGGACCAACCTCAGGAATAGCTAACAATTATAATGATATTCCTTAAATGATTTTTCTTGCAAAAAGACATCTCAACACTTTCTTTGCAAGTCCTCACAAATTCATAATCAATTTCTCATAATGAGTCCTCCAATTTTTGCATCTTTACAAGGGATCCAAGTAATGATAGTATTATCATTACAGCTAGCTTGAGTTTGAGTCTCAGTCCACCTATTTCTGGAAATTGTTCATTCCAGAATCTGTGTTTCCTGCTTCCAGACAAAAGTCCACTGACATCCCCAGGAAAATATCCTGTTTGGGCTGGTATAGACAATAATCATCCTGAACTGTCTCAGTCATATGCCACCGGTGTTTCTCTCCTCTGGACCAGAATCCTGTGTCCCAGTGGACCTCTAACTAGGAAGTGAGAATCTAGGCTGAACTCAGGGGGACTGGCACACGAGGTCAATTCTCAAACTACTGGGGACTACTGCCAGTCCAACAGTT
Organism: Macrotis lagotis; assembly: GCF_037893015.1. Lineage (NCBI taxonomy): Eukaryota > Metazoa > Chordata > Mammalia > Peramelemorphia > Peramelidae > Macrotis > Macrotis lagotis. The sequence continues at coordinate 299,145,249 of NC_133660.1, read as the reverse complement.
AGCCACACCAAAAGACTGAGCAATGACTTCTGTCAGCTGGAATCTCCCTCCAACATTACTAATACCTCATTCTGTAAATCAGAGATAGGACTTTCCCTAGATAGGATATTATCTTGATCTCCTTTTCTCTCAATGGAATACATTTTCACCCTGCCTCTCCTCCTCCTTTCCATAAGGAGAAGGGCATAAGTAGGGATGTCACAGTTACAGAAAGAATGGGAAGTTTCTGGTGTCAAAAGGGGCAGATCCCCTGATTACATAATGTGCACATAGGTACAAGATGGTAGAGATGAAGTGGTCCAATGTTTCTCCCATTCTCTTTTCTTCTCCCCTGGAGACATATGATATCCTTCTGTATCTTCTGAACCTATTCCAAAAGGTCCTCTCCATCTCAGGTGACTTGTTGAGACTTTCTCTTCTGGTTAAGAAATAACAACATTTTACTTAGGCCAAAACACATATTTTCATCCCAAGACAATAAGATTCTGGAGCTTATTACAATTTACATTTTTCCCTACTCATTGTAATGTTGACACAGATACTTCAATACAATAAACTTCCATAAATGTTTCACAACATGAATAATATCCACTAAGAATTACCACATTACCTTAACCTTGTAACATATAATTTAGCAATCATCTTAATACAAAGTATACCCAGAAACAATCTAAAATTAAAGTATTGTTTATCCCTTATAATTGATATACCTCTGTATTGACTGCTATTATAAACTATAAATAGCTTTGTCTCTTTGATTTCTGGGTCATTTATAAAATGGGTACAAAGACACTTGTCCTCTCTTGTTAAATGGTGATGGTGAGAAACATTTTTAAGTTAGAAGTGGTATGTAAATGTGATCTATAATTATCAATTCATCTTTGAATGCAGGTATAATAACTATAGGAAAATGAAGTTTGAGGTTGCTAGGAGAGAGAAAGTTTTTACTTGATTTCCAGATAATTGAACCAAATAATTTTGAGCCAGAAGGACAATATTAATTTAAATAGCATGTCTTTATCCTTATGTCTAAAAGGTGAAAAAAAATCAAATGTTCACCTAATCATATGTATATCATGGAGTTTGTACATTTCTTTCCCCTCTAGGGTAGATAATACTTTAATATAAAACATTGATTCAAGTGCCCAGTGAGGGTTTGCGTTTATTTTGATTAATAGTTTTTAAAGCCTCAGAGATCCATCATTTCAGAAGCATACTTTGGGGATTTAGTTCCCAGGGGAAAATTAATTTAAAAATCTCTCACATCAAATATATAGAGAGATTTTTCTGAGTGAGAGAATCAGTTATCTCTCTCCGCCCATTGATTGGTTTTGAAGTTTCAGCATGTTTTGCTAGGTAAAATAAAAATGAAGTGCATGTGATTTTTTTATTAGAAATAATTTTAAATATCTATTGCAGATAAAGGAATATTTTAATTCTGCTCTCATTCTAGAGTTCTGTTTGCTTTCACCCTGCTTTGTTATAGAATCCATCTGAAAAGATTTCTTTTTTTTCCTAATGAATGGAAAATGAACATTAGGTAATAATGCTGTTATTAATAATATAAAATCATACTATTAACAAGAGATCACATTCATAAACATATTGTGCTTTAAGATTTGCAAACTGCTTCATATGGGATATCTCATAACCCTTCTTTTCCTTTGTCTAAAGGGATGAAGACAGGATTAGAGTAAAAAGTCAAAATATCTAACTTGAGAAACTACCAGAGAAAAGTCCCATTAGCAACTGAAATGTAATCTGGATAAAAGCATTACTATGTGAGACAAAGTAAATGTGTGTGTGTGTGTGTGTGTGTGTGTGTGTGTGTGTGTGTGTGTGTGGTGTGTGTGTGTATGTGTGTATACATAGATAGATAGATAGATAGATAGATAGATAGATAGATAGATAGATAGATAGATAGATAGATAGATATAGATATGCTCAATAATGTTTCCAAATTTTCATCTCAGTCTTCTCTTTGTGACCTTTAGGTGAAAAGAAGTGACTTAAAACTGGGAGTAGGCAGATATAACTAAAATCTCCATCTGCTCACCCTTTAGTTAGCACCATCTATTTTCAGTTTGCCCTTCTCTTGGAAAAATTCCAAGAACTGTCCTCTGTTAATGAAACAACAAGAGAACTATCTCCTGCCTACAGGTTAGAATGTTGGACTGGTTTTAATTTTCACAGTAAAAACAGGCAACTTTTTCTAGCACTACTACTACCATATGAGAAGGGGAAATTTTTACTTCTGTTTTCTTAGCCTCATTTTTCAAGTGTAAAATGAAAAAAATTGATCAATTAACTTCTAAAATCCCTTCTCATTCTAAAGATACCAATCGATGTTCTTCTGAATCAAAGAAGTAGAGAGATTATGCCTTTCTTCTGTGTTTTACTCTCAAAATATATTCATATTAGGTCAGGAGAAGACTCATTTTTATGGTAGGAGCATTCCTTCCCCTTTCCAAATTGGTTGTACACATTACTATCAGAAGCTGATCAATCCTTATTTCCTTCATAGCTTAATGACTAAATGAATGTTTCCTCACTAAATGAAGAGATGAAAGGGGAACTTAGTAGATAAAGAGGTCCTGATATCAAAGCTTCTTGGCATATGTTTGCATTTTACCAAAGCAGAATTCAAAAGTAACTGGCTCCCCAGAGAAAAGTCCTTGTCAGTCATTACTTTCCTTGATTTTGGCAGTTACACAAGGCTATATGGAGCTACAATCTTAAAGAAGCTAGACTTCTAGAGGCAATGATACCACAATGGTAGTACATGAGGTGGGGTCTTTAGCCACTAATATTAATAGCTAGCATTTACATTTACATAGAGCTTCAAGGATTAAAGAATTCATCTGTTTCTTATCATTAAGTATCACAGTAAACCTATGAAGTAGATGTTTTAAGATTAATATTTCCTTTTTGTGTAAGTTGAATCTGGCATTCAGTGAGCTTAAATTTCATGCATATGATTAGTCTCATGGCAAATTCTGCACTTCTCTGAAGGGATTAGACTAGATGAATTTTAAGGATTCTAACTCAAACTTTGCACTTTTGCTTTTATAATACTTAAACTTATCTTCTTTCTTGGATAGCCTCAGTTTAATGTACATAACTAAAACTAATGTACATAATATATATATACAAATATATAGATATATGCATGCATGTACACACACACACACACACACACACACACACACATATATATATATATAAATGGGGTGTATATAGATATACATAGCATATAGGATGGATGAGAGAAGGATCATATAACTGATGGAAAATACATGCCATTATGCCTTTTGCTGAATATAGGAAACTGAACTCATTGTGACTGCTAAGTTAAGCAAAACTTATATCTCAGAGTTATTCCAAGGGTATGGAAAATGTTGATTTCAAAATTTAAACATTCACCTTTGAATTTACTGAATATATGAGAAATCTCTCATAAGTAAGTTAAGCAGTGTGTTTTTAAATAGTGTATGAAGGAGTGTGTGTGTGAGTGCATGTGTGTAAAAGAGAGACAAAGAGATAAAGTTTGACACAATCTCTTTTATAAATATGATTTTAGCTTGGACCAAGTTGGTCACAGTGTGTGGTGGTATAGGTAGCCCGAGAGTGTGCACATTTGTTTTCTATTACAAGTTCACAACCCACAGAGATGCACACAGAAGTTTATATGATCTAGGTAGAATATATGTTTGCTGTCCGTGAAGTTGTTTTTGTCTGTAGAACATGCTGATACAATTACTATCAGTCAGCATGTGTGTTGTTTGATGTGTCTCTGTATAGTGAGTGTAAAATTAATTATATTTCTATGATATTTAAAGTACAGACACAAAGATAATGAATACATATATAGTTATGTAATTTTTCTCTTCTATTAAATGTATATTGTAATTGATTCTAATATTATTTTCCTAGAGCATGGATAAAACTTATTTTTGGACCATATAATAAGTATTTGCATTTATTCTTTAACTTTCAGTGTACTGAATGATGGAAGAGGAAGAAAATTGCACTGCAGTTACTGAATTTATGCTCTTAGGATTTTCAGATCATCCAGAACTCTATATTTTTTTCTTCCTGCTATTCCTAATGATCTATGCCATCACAGTTTTGGGGAATCTTGGAATGATTATCCTGATCAAGATCAGCCCGCGTCTTCATACCCCTATGTATTTTTTTCTCAGTCACATGTCTTTTGTTGATCTCTGCTATTCTACCATCATTGTGCCAAAAATGTTGGTTAATATAGTAACAGAAAATCAGGTCATCTCTTTCTTGGGGTGCATTATACAGTTTTATTTGTTCTGCACATGTGTGGTCACTGAAGTCATATTACTAGCAGTGATGGCCTATGATCGCTTTGTAGCCATTTGTAACCCACTGTTATACATGATTGCTATGTCTCATAAACTTTGCATCATGTTGGTGTGTGGTTCGTATATTTGTGGTACAGTGAGTTCATTGATTCACACATGCTTAGCCCTTAAAATATCTTCTTACAGATCCAATGTCATTAATCACTTTTTCTGTGATCTCCCTCCATTGTTATCTCTGTCCTGCTCTGATGTTTCCATCAATGAATTGCTGCTTTTTACAGTAGCCAGTTTCAATGAGATCACCACCATCGTTATCATCCTCACCTCTTACATATTTATCCTCATCACCATCCTGAGAATCCGCTCTTCTGAGGGTCGGCGCAAAGCCTTCTCCACTTGTGCCTCCCACCTCACTGCCATTGTGGTTTTCCATGGCACAATTCTTTTTATTTATTGCCGACCAGGTTCTGGAAATATCCTAGATTCAGACAAAGTTGCTACTGTGTTTTATACTGTGGTGATACCAATGCTAAATCCTCTCATATATAGTTTGAGGAACAAGGATGTAAAAGATGCCCTCAGAAAAGTGATAGGTTCTGAAATAGTGTTCCCTTGTTCTACATTGGAGAAAAGGAGAGGAGAATAAAATATTTTGTAATCAATATCCATGAACTATTTTAGAATATTCCTGAGCTTTCCCCTGTCAGGTTTCATTCTAGAGTACTTTTTGGTATACTGGCATTATATTTGTTTTAATAATTAATAAAATAAATCAGCATGGAATATTAGATAAAAATGTCAGACTTGTGCCCAGAAAGTCTGGATTCTAATTCTTCTTTGTATCTTTACTTGCTGTATGACTGAGCAAACTAATTAATATCTTTCATTTAGAATATCCTGAACTTTAATGGGACCAATAAGAGTTGACTTGATTTTCAGTCAACAAAATTTAAATAACAGGTATCCATTAAGAATGTTGAAAACTTCCATATCTACTCTCAACATAGTCATTATTCTTTTTATCCTCCTCCTTATCATCACTAATAATGATATAAATATCATACATTGATGGATTTGTCAATCTATACCTCTCAGTTTAATGGAAAGATATCTCCATCTATTTGTCTACCTATATATGCACATATATGTTTACATGCATGTGTATATGCACATATTTACATTTATATAGAATGGTTAATTTAGAAATTGATATTTTGAACAGAGTAAATGAGATATAAAGTATGATCAGACTATTTGGTTTGTCTGAACATTTCCTTAAACCCAAATGTGGAACCATGACAATTGGTATAAAAGAATTTCATATTGCAGGGAAATGGCATGCTCAATATAAAATTCATTGCATTTCAAAACTTCAATAGATCCAAGATTTCACTGATGCATAGACAAAGCTAGAGAAATGGACTGGGGCCTCTGTCTGACAATGCCAGGGTATTCATTAAATTGCTATTAAGTACCAGAAACTACTATGGGCCCTGAATATAAAAATACAATAAAAAAAATCTACTTAATGGAGCCTTAAGAGTTTTAAAAACCAGGTTTATATGTTATTCTAGAGATTCTAGGCAACCACTGTAGTTTATTGAGTATTTAATTAACATTATCAAATGTGCAACTAAGTACAATCCCTTGAATGTGTATCTCCCAAAACTGACAGGTGAAGTTGATTACCAATTTACTGATTACCTAAAAAAAACAGAGTAACTAACCTCTTTCTATACTTTCAAAGAGCTGTCATTTTCAATACTTCAATGTGGTTCTCTCATGTTTCTGAAAATGATGAAAAACAAATTATATTTTAAGCATTATTCGTTCCTTATGAGTACATGCCACAATTTCCCAGGTGTCTGTGTCTTTGTGGACCTGGAAATTAGAAGTATCATAATTAGAGAGTATTTTGAGAGATCTTATCAAGGAAATGACTTGACAAATATAAAAGCACCTCAGTCTTCCTCAGAAAGCAAGGAATGCATTTGAGACATGGAAAGTAGTGTCCTTGTATAGAGGTGGTTTATTTTTCAAGAATTAGTAAATGTAATGTGTTTGGTTTTCAGATCTTAATAGCCTAAGAGAACTAAGTTTTCCCACTGAAAACTCATCCATCTAAAGCAAGCTAGAATTTACAAGCAAAGCAGATAAACAGAAAGGTGATCACTTGGTAAGTACTCTGCTTTTGAGAGAATGCCTAACACAAGATAGGAGAATATCCTTTTTTCAAGTTTGGGATGCCTTCGTTTATAACATCTAACTGGATGGTAGTTTGGATTGAGGGGAGACTTGAAATAGCAAAATTAAGCAGCAAAAGTCTAGGAATAAGAATATGAATGAAGTTTCAATTCAAAGAAATCACTGACATCTGTGTCAACCATAACCCTACACTTATATCGCTTTGACTCATTGAACTTCTGATTACAAATCCCCAAAATGAAAAGTCTGGAAGAAGTGTTTAATTTCATTTTTAAATCTAATATTAGTCAATGCCAAATCTTGTAATTTCTACTTTTGTGACTTTCTTCACTTAAGTTCCCTTCTCTCTCTTCACACAGTCACCATCTTAATTGAGGGATTCAATATATACTGGCTTGACCATTGCAATATCTTTCTAATTGGTCTCCAAGAACTTAGTCTCTCCCTATTCAATAAATATTCTACTCAGCTTTTTTCTCCTTTTCTTCCTTCAATAAAAATCTAGTAACTCTCTATCACAGAAAGGCTCAGAAATAAAGTCCTTTGTTTGGAATTTATAAGGTACTTCATAACATGATTCTTTCCTACACTTCTCTTATTCTTATATCTCACATACTCCCTGATTTATCAATACAGTCTTATCTTTATTACCTTAAGAAGAGCATATAAAATTGGATCTCCATGACCTTTCTGTACTTGAATATCTTCCTTTCTCATCATTTCATACTAAAATTCATGAGTCTTCATGATTGATTTCAAAAATTATTTTCTGTGAAATGTGGTTTCCTGGTTGCTTAATTCTTCTCCCTTGAAGGCTCTTTCCAAATGCTCCACATTCATTTTGTGCATACCCATATTTTTATGTTGTTTTCCACAATATGCTAAAACATTGTGGAAAGAAGGAAGATTTTCATTTGTATCTTTGAATCTCCAGCACAATTACTTACATATAGAATGAGACACAGATTGATATTGGATCTATATTATTTTCCTGCTCTTGGGAAATCACATATAAGGACACCATTTACAGAGTTCAGTATCTTCCTTTAGACCTTTGGAGCTGCCTCCAAGAGCAAAGAAAGATTAAGAGCCTTGCCAAAAGACTAACAGCAATTATTCATCAGAGACAGTGATTTAATTTGTCTTCCAGATAGTTAGAATAGCTTTCTATCACCTATGTCATGCTAATAATAATAATACATACTTTGAAAACTGTTTTATATACATTAATTACTTGAAGCCAGACAATGACAGTATGGAGTAGACATTTAGAAATAAGTATCATTCTAACTATTTCCATTCAAACCAACTGCCAGGAAGAGAAAAAGATTCATGACCCCTTAAATGGAAATGGTTCAGTTTCCTACAGGAACAGCATGCAAATAATTTCTGTAACATTTGGTTATAAATAAAATGGAAACTGTGCCAACCTAGAATACACACAGAAGGTATTTTTTCCCTCTTTTACTTGTTTGGTCAATGGTATGACTTTGAGAATTTCACAGAATAGCTCCAATATGAAGGAGAGTGAAAATAATAATCTCCCTTGTGGTATTTTGATAACTGCATAAAGGTCATTCTTAAGTTATGAGAATATTTATTTCTCTTATTATTTATGAGGTTTTTAAAATTTAACCTTCTCTTTTGACCATGCATATTATGTAGGGACAGCTAGGTGGTGCAGGGAATAGAGTACTGATCCTGGAATCAGGTGTACCTGAATTCAAACCCAGCTTCAGACTGGGGCAAATCACTTAAGCCCATTGCCTTGCAAAGCAAACAAACAAACAAAAGAGGCTATTATGTTCCTGGTACCTCTTCAAGTGTGATTGAAAGAAAAAAAGGCATAAGTCTCTGAAGGAGGTACAATATGTAAACAGCTATGTAAAAACCCCCTATATGAAGGGAAACTGGGAGAAAATAATCAATTTGGATAATGAAGATACTTCAAAGTGTAAATAAAAATAAACATTTATTCTGGCAACCTTGAATACATTTTCATTCTTCATAGAAAATAACTTTAATTTTTTAGTAACTTACTCTTAAACAATTATTGTCATCTCAGTAATGAATAAAATGATTTATCAGAACATAGCATTTAGCACTGGTATGTATATTGCGCAGTAGCTACTTTCTCTCTCTCATTACATGAATAGGAAATTTAGATTCTCAGGGCTTTTGCAACTTTTTCCAATATCAAACATAATCAACAGTAAAGGGGGCAGAGCCAAGATGGCAGCAGGTGAAGAGCCTCTCCTAGGTGCTGTCTCCAAAATATTTCAAAAATCTTAAAATTATGACTCTAACTAAATTTTCGAGAGACAGAACCCACAGAAAGATCCAGTAAGGCAATTCTCCAGCCCAAGGTATCCTGGAAAATATTGGAAAAACTCTGTTCCACAGGGTTAGAGGAGTGGTCCTGCCAAAGTGAAAATACTTCAGCCTCCTGGAAACAGCCCCAGGGTTCTTCGGAGCTGTGGCTACCAGCAGCAGCAGCAGTTTCCTGACCTGCACCCCAAGGAGAACCAAGCATAACTTGGAAGATCAGCAGGGAGACCTCTGTGAGAACAAGAATGAAACCCAGGCCCTGAGTGAGGTCGTGGCACATTCAGAGCCATCAGCTCTAGCCATGGTAGCCCTGATCCAGGAAGAAAGCCTGTGGAGCCAGCAAGCAGGAACCTCTAGGCAACTACACCCTGAGTCCTCAGCCCACTGAGGGTAAAGGAGTGGAGGTAGACTTCTGTGGTCTTTCCTCTGTCCCTGGAGCAAGACTCTGGGGCTCTGACAACATTCAGACACTGATCACAGTCTAGGCCCCCCCATAGATAAGGGACCCCTGCCCCCGCCAGCCCTGTGGCAGAGGGGTGCACTTGTGGTCATTCACAGACCAGGAGAGCAGTCAGAGCCTCACACACTGAATTCCTTGTGGGGGTGTGCCAATAAAACTCAAAAGCTCAGGAAGCACCCCAAAACCAGGCACAGGCTGGGAAAATGAGTAAACAAGGGAAAAAATGAACTTGACTATTGACAAATATTTTGTCTATGATCCCCAGGAGGATCAAAATACTCATTCTGAAGATGAGGAAGTACAAGGTTCTGCATCTAAAGACTCCAAGAAAAATAGAAGTTGTGCTCAGGGTAGGCCAGAGCTCAAAAAAGATTTTGAAAATCAAGTAAAGGAGATAGAATAAAAATTGGGAAAAGAAATGAGAGAGGCAGGAAGAACATGAAAACAAAATCAGCAGCTTAGTCAAGGAGATCCAAAAAAATGTTGAAAAAATAACATGTTAAAAACCAGCTTAGGTCAAATGGATAAAACAGTTCAAAAAAATCATTGAGGAGAAAAATGCTTTAAAAAGCAGAATTGGCCAGATAGAAAAGGAGATAAGAAAGCTCTGAGGAAAGCAAATCCTTCAGATGTAGAATAGGGCTAAAGGAAGCTGATGACTTTACAAGAAATCAAGACACAATATTTCAACACCAAAAGAATGAAATAGAAGAAAATGTGAAACGTCATTGAAAAAAACAACTGATCTGGAAAGCAAATTCAGAAAAGATAATTTAAAAATTATTGGGCTGCCTGAAAGTCATGATTAGGAAAAGAGCTTTGACCTCATTTTAAAAGAATTCTTACAAGAAAATTGCCCTGATAGCCTAGAAGCAGAGGGTAAAATAGAAATTGAGAGAATACATCGATCTCCCCTGGAAAGAGATAAAATCAACAACCCCCAGGTATATCATAGCCAAGTTCCAGAACTCCCAAGTCAAAAAGAAAATATTACAAGCAGCCAGAAGGGCACAATTCAGATATCATGAAGCTGCAATAAGGATCTCACAGGACTTAGCAGCAACTACGTTAAGGGATGATAGGTTTGGAATATAATATTCTGGAAGTCAAAAGAGCTTAGAATGCAACCAAGAATTAACTACCCAGCAAAAATGAACATCCTCTTCCAGGGGAAAAGATGCACTTTCAATGAAACATGGGAACTTCAAATGTTCCTGTTGAAAAGACAAGAACTGAACAGCAAGTTTGACCTTCAAATACATAACTCAGGTGAAGCATAGAGAGCTGAGGAGAAGGGTAAAATATGAGGGACTTGATGATGAATTGCATGTATTCCTGCATAGAAAAATGATACTGATAATTCTCATATGAATCTTCTATTTTAATAGAGCAGGTAGAAGGAGCTTTTATAGATGAAGCATAGGAGAGAGCTGAATTTACAGATACAATAAGGGGCGGCTAGGTGGTACAGTTGATAGAGCACTGGCCCTGGAGTCAAGAGCACCTGAGTTCAAGTCTGGCCTCAAACATTTAATAATTACCTAGCTATGTGGCCTTGGGCAAGCCACTTAAACTCACTGCCTTGCAAAAACCTCAAAAAAAAATCATCCACAAAAGAGTACTTTCTCAGTTTCTTGAAGAAGGATATTTGACCTAGTCTGAATTAGTCAGCAGAAATTTAGTCCTTGGTTTCATTTTAGGTACTAAGAGTAATTAGGTCCTAGAGTACTTTAATTAGGTACTGGAGTAATTATGCAAAGGAACACCTATAAATTAGATTTTGAAGTTTTCATGGGGAAAATGTACTTTTTTTCTTTTATTAGTTTCAATATAATACCCATAAATTCTGGCCAATTTTGACTTGTAAATACTTTTGATTATTTTGATAATTTTATTTTTCTAATTTTAAATGTACCTCAAGGATGCAAATCAATAATTTCAACTAAGACCTCAACATATTGGTTACAATCTCAGTGTTTCACAATCAAATTTATTTTCATTTTCATGCCTGGAAGACAAAAAGTATGTGGGTAAAATGTAAAAAAAATCACAATAATGTATTTAGCATTTGAGTTTTCTAACTTGAAACCAAAATCCTTGACTTTATTATGGTTCAACATCAGAAACTTATATAATTCTTTCATTGGAAATTATATTAGGAAAAGAGGGATTAACATTTATAATGTACCCTGAAGACTATAAGACCTTTTTATTTGACTTGCAACAGATACCTTCTTTATGTATTTTCTTGCCCATTAAGATGTAAACTATTTGAGAGCAGAAACATTTTTATATTTCTCTTTATAATCACAATGTTTAGCAAAACTTCTTTGAATACATGCAGTATATAATAAATGTTTCATTCATGAGTGTTCTAAATCCTCCCAAAATAATCTACCTGCCAAGACAAATGCAGAAACTTTATTAGCCCAATTATAAAGTACTCCTCACTCAAATAAAGTCATATCTAAATAATTAGGAAATTGTTAGATGTTTGTGGTTAGGTAGAGCTAATATACTAAAAAATGACAGTTTTACCCAAATTGAATTACTTATTCAGTACTATACTAATCAAATTACCAAATACCTACTTTACCAAGGAAGGAAAAAAAATAACAAAATTCATCTGAAACAACAAAAGGGCAAGAATAGCAAGGGAACTGATGACAAAAGGAAGGTGCCCTAGCTCTACCATATCTAAAACTATACTATAAAACAACAGTCATCATAGAGTAATGGATCAGCGGATAAGGATAGGTTCAAAAGAAACTGCAATAAATGACTACAGCAATCTACTATTTGACAAACCAAAAGACATTAGCTTCTGGGATAAGAACTCACTATTTGACAAAAATTGTTGGGAAAACTGGAAAATAGTATGACAAAAACTAGTCATAGATCCATATTTCACACCCTATATCAAAATAAGATCAAAATGGGTATAGGACTTAAACATAAAGAGCAATACAACATATGCTTTGACCCAGCAATTCCAATTCTTGGACTATATCCAGAAGAAATTATAAAAATATCTAACTTAATCTACAGGGAGGGGGAGTACTGGGAAAGGAAAAGATAAGCAAAGAAGGGACAGATAAAAGGGAAGGGAAGGTATAAGTGAAAATAAACTGAAAGTTAAATTTTAAAAGAAAAGTCAAAGGGGAAAGGTAGTAAAATTTTGGTAAGGAGGAATAAGAGAAAATGAAAGAGAAAGAGAAAAAGAAAGAGAAAGATAGGATGGAGGTAAATACAGAATTAGTCATCTTAACTGTAAATGTCAATGGTTTGAACTGTCCCATAAAAAGGAAGTGGATAGCAGACTGGATTAAAAACCAGAATCCTACAATATGTTGTTTACAAGAAACACATATGAAGCAGAGAGATACACACAGGGTAAAGGTAAAAGGTTGGAACTAAATATATTATGCCTCATCAGAAGTAAAAAAAAAATTGGAGTAGTGATACTAATCTCAGACAAAGCAAAAATCAATCTCATTAAAAGGGATAAGGAAGGAAACTACAACTTCTTAAAAGGTAGCATTGAAAATGAAGCTATATCATTATTTAACATGTATGCACCTAGTGGTAGAGCATCCATATTCCAATAGGAAAAATTGAGTGAATTACTAGGAGAAATAAACAGCAAAACTTTAATAATGGGAGATCTCAATCTCCCTCTCTCAGAACTAGAGATATCTACAACAAAAGAAACAAGAAGGAAGTTAAGAAGGTGAATAAAATCTTAGAAAACTTAGATATGATAGACCTCTGGAGAAAACTTAATAGGGATAGAAAAGAATACAACTTTTTCTCAGCAGTACATGACACCTTTACCAGAATTGACCATGTAATAGAGCACAAAAACTTAAAATCAAATGCAGAAAGGCAGAAATAATAAATACACCCTTCTCAGACCATGGTACAATAAAAATTCCATGTAATAAAGGGTCTGGGAAAGATAATCCAAGAATTAATTGTAAATTAAATAACTTTATCTTAAATAATGGGTGGATCAAATAGCAAAAATAGAAAAAATCAATAATTATATCCAAGACAATGATAATAATGAGACAACATTCCAAAATTTATGGAATGCAGCCAAGGTAATTTTGAGGGGAATTTTTATATCTCTAAATGCTTATATGAATAAAATGGAGGAAGAAGAGATGGATGAATTGGGCATGTAACTAAAAAATCTAGAAAAAGAATAAATTAAACATTCCCAATTAAATAACAAATTAGAAATTCTGGAAATCAAGGGGAGATTAATTAAATGGAAAGTAAGGAAACTATTGATCTCATAAATAAAGCCAAGAGTTGGTTTTATAAAAAGGCCAATAAAATAGATCAAACTCTGGTTAATATGATTTTAAAAAGAGAGAAAATAGCCAAATTACTAGTATCTAAAATGAAAATGAACTAACCATCAATGACAGAGAAATCAAAGAGATAATTCAAAACAATTTTGCTGAACTGTATGGCAATAAACTGTACAATATGAGCAAAATAGATGGATGTTTACAAAAATACAAGGGAGGATTAACAGAAGAGGAAATAAATTTCTTAAATAACCCCATTTCAGAAAAAGAAATTGAAGAAACCACCAATAAACTCCCTAAGAAAAAGCCTCCGGGTCCAGGTTACCAAATTTCATTAAGTTCAGTATTATGCAGCAGAAATACAACTCCCTGATTCAAAAGACCAATGGTGGAATTCTTCCTCTAATCATTTGGTTACAGGGTAATGATGATGTCTATCCTTCATTCTTGAAGACCATGACATCGGGTGATGGTTCTATTACAAACTGAAGTAGGGGAATATTGGACAGAGAAATGTCTTTTATAACTGTTAATTTGCACCCTTTGCACTGATCATGTAAACCCCACCTCCCATTCCATTGTCTAGGCTAGGAGAGTTTAATGACTTTTTTGGTAAATTGCTTTGCTCCTCTCAGGCAAAGGACAAACCTCCATCAACAAATCAATGGATCTCTACCTTAGCCTGAAAAGATTAAGTCTTCACCATACTAGCCCTCATCTACATCCCCTCATTACCTCATCTCTGATCTTTGAGTTACTGTCCCTAATCAATATAATTCCTTAAAAGCTCAGCTCACTCCTCAGGTGAGTTGCTACTCTGCCTTTGGAGAGTAGTCCACTCTGGGGGAGCGGCATCCCTTACTCTTAATGCCCTACATATGGTGACTGGCCTTCCTTTGGAGTACAGGAGGGGGAGTGTCATCCCTCAAAGTCTCCTTCTCCTTTGTCCTTCTCTATTACTTTCCCCCTGCTGACTTGTCTTTCTGTGGGAAGCTAGCCTGATCTGGAGAGCATGATTCCCCAAACTCTCCCACCTTCTTCTTACTTTTTTGAAGCTCATTGTCTAAAGACTCTAACCTGTGAAAGTTAATTGTAAAATGTTTATGCAACCCTTGAATTAAAATCTAAACATTTTCTTAATCTTTTTGAGTCCCAGGGTTGGCAAATTCTTCACCCCAAATTGAATCCAATCTTTAAGTCCCTTTTCTGAACCTCACTTTAAGAATCCAATTTGAGAAAAGTGAAAAATATTTGATTTGGGGGTGCTGTGCTAAGTCACAAGTCATACTTTTCCTCCTGAATCATGTGCGTTCGATCAGATGCCTGGAGACAGCCCTGGATATGAGGCAATCAGGTTTAAGTGACTTTCCCAAGGTTATACAATCAGTATAAAGTATCTGAGGTAGAATTTGAACTCATGTCTTCCTGACACCAGTATTAGTGCCATATCCACTGCACCACCTGTCTGGCCCTGGTTGCAAGTTAATGCATTATTCATCACCATAGACACATTGACTTTTCTAACATTAAGTGTGATTTTGTTTTGCCCTATGCTTAATTGATGCTCTAACCTCTGTGAGAGAGCTACCTAATGGTCTTTTACACAATTCTGATTCTAGTGATGAAGATATGGTAGATCTTCTTGGTTTGGTTTATAGATGAGTGATTAATAGAGGAGGGAGCTGAGTCCTCCACCAAAATCATAATGAAAGAATTGATAGGTAAAAAATGAAGGTCATGTACAAAATGGAGTAGGTTGAATATGAGAATCAGGAGAATCAATCAGATTCTCCCTCACTTAATGAAGGGAAAATATTGGGGAATGGTCTAGTTTCTGAAGAAGATGTGAATACATTTCAAGAAAGACTGATTCTTGACCCAAACATACTGAAGGACTACAAATACTTCAGGTTTTTTTTTTTTTTCTTAAGGAAAGTAAACAAAGGCTAAAAGTGAAAGAGGAGATTTTTAGGGAGTAACTTAATATGTGTTATAAATATTCTTGGAGAGGTTTGGTAGGAGTCATAACAACCTTATATATTGTATAGGAGCCCCCCAGCCTCCTTTTGGTAAGTTAGCTGAATTTCTGTAAAATATCTTTGAACCATGGGATGGGGGTATTTTGAAAAACTTCAAGTTTCTGTTAATGATTTTAAACAATAGGATGGGGGGATGGGCAAGGTTCAGGAATGAGGTGCTCTCTTCTGGGCAGTAAGGGTTTATCTTGTGCCTGGAAGCAGGGGTTTATGATGATTTTTCCAGGGAGGGACAAGATATTTTGCCAAAGTTCATTGACCTCTTCAGATAGGAGGTCAGTTTTATTGCAAGACCAGCATAGAAAGAAATAATCAGTACAGAAAGAGATTAATTATTCATTGGTATGACACTTCTCACTGCCTTATATTTTCTCTTCTATGCAATGACTCCATTTTGAACTGCCACATATATTCTTTACCATCTTCTCTTTTATTTTTTCACCTAGATTATATGATCCTTGGAAGCGTGGTTTGCCATTTCCTTCTACAGCTCAATTTACAGAGAAGGTAACTGAGATAAAATGAATTAAGTGACATGCCCGGGATTACACAGCTAATAAGTGTGACTAATATAAAGACCTCCCTAAGTGGGGGTCTTTATATTAAGGTTGTGGTTGATGTTTTCATTCTCAAAAGATCATGACATTTGGTGAAATGATGCCATTAACAAGCATATGAATTGGATTTGAATCCAAGATAAACCACAAGCCTCATTATCTCCTCCAGAGTCATCTGGGTTCAGTGCTCAAAAATGAATAAGGATAATTGAAGATGGCTCTGGATTAGAGGCATTCAGGTTTAAGAGACTTGCCTAAGGTTGCACAACTAGTGTCTAGTGACTGAGACTGGATTTGAACTCTCATCCTCCTGACTCCAAGTCCAGTGCTTTATCCACTGCTAGGTGACACAGTGAATAAGAGCACTGGTCCTGGAGTCAAGAGGACCCAAGTGTGTGACCTTGGGCAAGTCACTTAACCTTGATTGCCTCATCTGACCACTGGTTTCAGTTGATTCTGGAGGAGAAAATGAGGCTGGTGACTTAACATAGCACCTCCTTATTCAAAATTTAATTTGCATGTATATTGTAGCATCATCTCACTGATGTCATGAAGGGTAAATAAATGGTAAAAGAATGAAGGGTAAAAAAACAAAAAACATGATTCATGTATTGTTTCATGCATACAAATAGATATAATTAATCAACATAGTTTCATTTAATAAATAGAGAACCCTGTATCTTATTCTTTGCCCTCCCAACTTGGAAAACCTCTAATTAGAGACTATCAATTAGAAACTACATTTCCTAATTTTGGATCTTGGTTTGTATCCAGATTTCTTTATAATTATAATTAGCTAGCCTAATTTGATTATTTTTTTTGTTTTTGTTTGTTTTTTGTTTTTTTTTTAGGTTTTTGCAAGGCAATGGGGTTAAGTGGCTTGTCCAAGGCCACACAGCTAGGTAATTATTAAGTGTCTGAGACTGGATTTGAACCCAGATACTCCTGACTCCAGGGCCGGTGCTTTATCCACTGTGCCACCTAGCTGCCCCTATTTTAAATTCTTTATTCATTTCTACAAAAATGAACTCAGATAAAAAGGTAATTTTTTATACTAACTGGGCAATACAACTTTTTTTTTTCATTTGTCCCTTGGAGGATTCAGATTTTATTCTCTTAATGTGACTTTTCTCTCCTTCTATATCTTTAGACATTCCAAACCTACATTATCACCATAATAATGAATGAGAGAAGAAATTGTTAACCTGAAATCCCTAGGCAAGTCAAGTGTAGGTAGCAAGAATTAAAAAGCATATATACATATACATATATATATATATATATATATCTAAAACACATATTAAAATTAAAAAAAAAACTACTGAGCCAGCATATGCTTCTCATTGCAGTACGCTGCTTCCCAAATGCATAGTTACATGTTAGTTGTGGTAGCTAAGAATTATGGAAATAATGTCAAGTTGTATAATAGCCCTCTTTCATACTTCTATAGAATTCCTCTCTGCTGGCTCTACTTTGGTGAATTAGCAGAAATCATTAAAATAGTTGCCCTCTAAGGAACCACTGTTCTGATAATCAAGACATATCAGACTAGGCATTGACTTCTCAATGGTATCTTTTGGGACTTAAACTTGGACTCTCGATCCCCTTTTTTATCTTGCTAAATCAATGTCTTGAAGTTCCATACTATGTTTTTAAAGTTTCAAAGATATTTTTATTCTGGTCTGCTTTGCTTTATTCACTCTGTATAAGAAACTGCCATGCTAGATTTTCGATGAAATCCTACCCTTCAAAATGGAGGCCTCATGGGGTTATTAATAGTTTTTTCTCTATGCTCATTAATTTAAATTTAATGGGGATTTAGAATAAGCAAGACTATTGGGACCATTATGGCAAGAATTGTTTTCATAGGCAAAGACAAAATAATGAAGTTGTTACCAAAATACATTTCAATTCCTTTTCATTTCTGCTCAGAATAATGAATCCCACTGAACTTTCACAAACTATACTTCTTGTCTTGTAAACTCTCAGATGACCTTAACTGCAATTACATTTTACCCTATTGATGTTCCTGGGTAAACAATGCCAAACCTTTAAAAAATAATCATTTCAACTTTTTATGTTATTTATTATAAAAATAGGAGAAATCAAAACTATTCATGGACCAATCCCAAAGGACTAAGGGACTAATGCCTTGGTACTTCATTTGTTTTTGGTCAAAATAATTGGATCTATTAGTGTCTTAATTTCCTTTCTTTTAATATGTCTATAATTGAAAGGTACACTTTAAGTCAAAAATCACTCAAATAGATTCTTAAATTTAAAAGTGTATTTTCCTTGTACAAAGTTTATTAAATGATTATATAGCTATCTGTCTATATAAATATATATTCAATGCATTCAGAAAAGCATCATCACTTCTACACAGTCCCCTGGTTAGAAAAGTGACAATGAACAAGAAACATCGACCTGTGAGAGAGTTCAATAACAGATCAAATTAAGGAAATAGATTTAAATATAATTGACTTCCATTTAAATCATACCACACATACACACATACACACACACGTATACATTACAGAATACAGTATGTTTCTTAGAAAGGTTTTATAAACTAACAAAAGCATCCATTTCTTTCTCTCTCTCTCTCTCTCTGTCTCTCTCTCTCTCTCTCTCTCTCACACACACACACACACACACACACACACACACACACAATTATACATACCGCTCAAAAAAAAGATAAATAAATCTTATTTCATAAACTTGTTTCTTGCCTATTTTGCCATCAAACTAGTGTCAGAGAACCTAACATCAAAGAATTAGAAGGATAATCTTGGAGAATAGTTATATGATAATATAAGGAATAAGAATGACAGAAACTAATTTGATTCTATTTTATGTCTTCAAATTGTTTAAAGGAGAAAATGATGCAGTTAAATTTGGAGTCTTGAGAACGGAGTCTGAATTCCAATGCTGATTGATATTCAGCACTCTCAACATCTTGGAGAAGCCTGTTAAGTTTTATAGGTTTCAATTTCTTCAGTTGCAAAATTAGGTGTTTGGAAGATGTTGCCTTTAAAATATCTTCTAACAAATGTCCTGTGATCTTGATGAAGTGGGAACCAATTGAAAAAAGTTAAAAATGAAGTTCAAAAATGTTTTTTGGGAAATGTTTTCAGAGTGGTCTGGTTTCACATTCACATGGGATAAATTTATTGAAAGCACCAATTCTGACCCAGAAGGATTTAAAAACATTAAGTATTATTGTAGATAGCAGAAGCTAGAAACCAGAAGAATTAACGAAAGTAAAGGCACATCCACTGAGGAAATGAGTGAGTTTCTCTCAGAAGCTAGAAACAGAAGAAATAAAGAAAGTAAAGGTAGATCCACTGAGGGAATTAGAGTATTAAGGGGAGGAAGGGGCAGCAGAAGTGTCACAGTTAGCATAGGGAAAGGGAGAAGTATGTGGGAGAGAGATCAGAGATAGTTTGCAAACCCAACTGGGCTTATAACAGCAATGGCCCCTGTCAGGGGCATAGCCCCAGTTTATAAAAAGAAGCAGGGAATGTGGTTCATGCTAAGAGAAGGATAAGAGGAGAAAGGTTGAGATTACTCCTATTACGTCAGTGAACTTAGATCTCAGAAGGGCATGAGGTATTTCCCACAACCTATACCCAGTTTCTATAGGAAAGACCTTGGGGTGGGTTTGAGGAATAAGCTTTTTTTTTTTTTTTTACATTGAAGCTAAAACAATTTATATTTCAGTGGGTTCTGAATGGGTATGTTGGGGGGTGTGTGCTATTTTAGGAGGGTCTTTATATCCCACTATGGGACTATTTATCTAGATAACAATGGAATAGAAATCAGAAATCCACAGGATGTGCCAGGCAAGCACAGATATTTCCCTTAATATTTCTTCTTCAACAGTCTGTGGCTTGGGCTTTGCTATGTTGCTGTTCATTTACTATAATCTTGTTCAAGGAAGGACTAGAAAGAAGACATTCTAGTCAAGTTGTAAGCAGGGAAGGAAACAGGTATTTTGTGTTATTTTGGTTTTGGTTTTGCAAGGAAATGGAATTAAGTGATTTGCCCAAGGTCTCATTAAGTGTCTGAGATCAAAATTGAATTCAGGCCCTCCTGTATCTAAGGCCAGTGCTCTATTCACTGTGCCACCTAGCTGCCCAGAAAGAGGTATTTTACACATTGACATTGTACCTGCCAGACAATGTGCTAAGGACTTTACAAATATTATCTAATTTTTAATGCATTTGGGAAGATATTGTTAACCTTAAAAACAAAAATCTTAAAATATTGTGTTAAAAATGACAGAAAATACAAGTTAGATGTGAAGATTTATTCTCTGGAATTTACCAAAATCCTATAGGTGGAGGCCCTTCGAGTAATGACCACTCCGAGCTGAGGATGATCAGAAAATTTATAGAGCATCAAGGGAAGGGGACATAATATGCATAACAAGAGTAGATAAACCCTTGAACTTCCCTGGAGACCATTCTTTTATCTGGTCTCAAAGAGAAAAATCCTACAATGTTCTCTAGTCTGAAAGAGGTAACATTTTTTTTATGAGTTTAAATATCAGGAGGGCAGGACAAATCTTTCCAAGTCCAAAGGAGGACTCAGTTCTTTTTTTTTTTATTGATGTTTTATTTATCCAAATATATGTTCTGAAAGTTTTTCAATATTCATCCATATGACTATGTGTATTTTTAAGTTAAAAAATTCCCCTCAACCCTCTCTTCCCACTCCCCTTCCCTGCAGGTTAATATTGTACCTGCATATTTGTGTTAAGCATGTTAACAGAGTAGACATTTTTGGTGTGAAGAATCTGGATTAAGGGAAAGAAAAATATGAGATTTTTTTTAAAAAAATAAAAAATACTTTAAAAAGTTGTAGTCATCAGATTCTGAAGGATTTTTTGTTTTGTTTTGCTTTCTTCCCCTGGGTGAAGATACCATTGTGCCTTGCCAATATCATAGGGTTGTTCTAGCTCTCTGAAGTGCTGAGAGGATGGCATCGATCAGGGTTGATCATCTCACGATTTTGTTATTAATTTACATCGTTCTCTTGGGTGAGGACACACTTCTTTCCTGGATTAAGGAGGGTAGGACAAGTATTATTTTAAAACTCTAAAAGGGGACACATTCCATTCCTCACAGCGGGTAAGAAAATTAACCTTTCACCAGTAATAAAGTTGAAAAAACTCACAGTAAATATTATTATTGTTATTACACTTCGACAATTATTGTTATCTTTATTTCGTAATTGAGGAAAATGAAATATTAACCATGATTTTCTTAGACTAAAAAATATTAATGTTAGTTTTCCCATGAAATTTTATTTCTAGGATCTTACCAAGGGGGCATCCCTCCCCCAAGGAGGGATCATTAATGGTACCAATCAATAGTTTCATGAGGAAGCAACATTTGTGGAAATCTCACAAAAGATTGCACAATTTTGGAGGCCAGCAAAGTAAGTTTCTAGTTAAAAGAGGTATCATTGATTATTTTATGATTCTCTAACCTATCCATAAGATCAGTTCTGTCAGAACTGACAAACATTCAGTTAGAAACAGCATTATTGTTTCCTCTTCGGACTTGATATTTTATTTTGTTATGAGATATATTATAGACATATATAAAACACTGGAATTTCTCCCTTTCTAAAATCCCATAATTATAAGAATTTATTCAGTCTCTCTTAAAGAGATAACCAGCCCAGTTTCCTGCCTTCTTGCAGTGGTTTTTGATTGTTTACACAATTGTGAGAGTCTAAACTTGTAGTTGCAATTTGAGGGGGACTAGTCATTTGCACACAGACAGGGCCTGCCTTCAGATTTATAAATGGAGAAACAGTCCTTGAGGAGGGCAGGGGCTAACGTTCAGATTTACAAATCTCAATTAGAGGCTCAAAAACAATTTTTGCCCAGAAATATAGAATTAAAGAGAATCAGATTTAGATATTCCCCCATTTTCATCTCAAAGACTTTAGTATCATCTCTAGATCAATCAAATAAAGATTTAGGGAGAGGATGGGCAAATTGGAAGGAGAATGATATATCTTTGGGACCAAGTGTTGCCATGAGATATGAGCAGGAAATGTAAGGTCCAAAATAGTACATAAAGTGGGTAATAGAACTGCAATGGCAAAAGGGAAATTACGGAGATCAAAAGGGGGTGGTCCTCTTTTGATTATATAGAGCATACAGTTAAGAAGCACAAAAAAAAACAGAGAAAAATTCAGGTCCATTTCTTCTGGAGTTATCTGGTAGAATTCTATGGCTTTGAATGCTACTTCAGAGATTGCTTAAATCCAGGTTACTTGCTGTTATTTTCCTTTCTGATGAAAGAATTTCTTAACACAATATTTTAAAACCATCAAAATCGAATATTTTTAATGCTAGAAAATGAAATTCTGGAATTGCTTAGGTCATGGTGAGTTGCAGTTTGATTTGCCAATTGCCTTATTTATATTCACAGAAAATTCAGTTACATATAGAGGTTAATTGGCATTATTTTTTATAGTCCTCCATTTAGAGGATATTATACCACTTAAAATAAACTGCTATAACAATAAGATTTCCCTGCAAAAGTGATGCCAAAACCATACCCTAGACTGGCTGGTTTGTTAGAATTTAGATAAATGTAGGCCAAATGGCTTAAATTTCTATACTTAATTGTAATATTAATCATCTGACATGATTATAGCAATTTACCATTAAGATAAGGAAATAAAAAAGACATGTTCCCTTATGGATATTGATGTCTGCTCTAGGCAGTGGTCATGTGAATAGTCAAATGTCCTAAGCCAGACTTTAAATCTATGAGTGAGACATTTTCCAAATATCAAATTTTATGAAACTGAATCAGAAAGAGTACAATCTCAGAACTTGTTGCAAATTACTCTTTCAAATTTTATCCCAATGACCCTGTCATCTGCAGTGTCCAACCTCCATTGTGGTTTTGTCTTCTATAGACTATGATACACTCACATTTCTTTGATAAGTGGATTTCATAATCAAGATAGAAGGCCAGTTTTAAGTCCCATGAAATCTTTTTTTTTTGGAAGGCAAATGGGGTTAAGTGGCTTGCCCAAGGCTACACAGCTAGGTAATTATTAAGTGTCTGAGACTGGATTTGAACCCAGTTACTCCTGACTCCAGGGCCCTCCAGGGCCGGTGCTTTATCCACTGTGCCACCTAGCCACCCCCCATGAAATCTTGAATAGTAATTTCCAATAATCATAGATTGTACTCTAAATCATCAGAAAATGCCTTAAAGTGATTATAACCTAAAAGCAGTAAAAATAAAAAAAATCATAGAAAAATCACAAAGTTTTATCCATGTTGCACAGGTGATTGCCCAACAAAAGATTTGGAACAAATAACATATAATAACAAATTTCATAAAAAGTTTTTCTCTATTATTATATTCACTTATTATCCTTGTTTAAATAAACAGTCAATACACTATTGCTTGAAGAATCCTTTTAAAAACTGATTCTTAAACATTTGCATATATTTCTACAAATATTCTGAATTTAAGATGTAACAAAGCATACAACAGTAGTATCTAGATATCATGTCAGAAAAAATAGGGAGAAAAAATAAATAATAAAACATACAAAAAATTTAAGTATCACAGCCTCAACTTAAATATGATTCAGAACATCATCTATAAAGGTTTAATCATCAAAGAATTACTTCTACCATATTTTAAAATACAAAACTATTGTTACAAAGTTATATCAAAAATTATATCATATCTTGTACCATATCCTAAAAAAATAAAATTCTACAGGAACTTAATGTAATACATAATAATTTCAAAGCACTAATGTAATATATATGTCATGGAATGGCAAAAAATTTAGATCAAAACAGCAAAAACCTTTTTATTATAAACATTAAATGCTTTTAATATTAACCTAATAGATAATTATTTGACAAATAGTAACCTTGGGGAAAAATGGACTGCTATAATCAATATCATTTCATTATTACAATAAAATAACTTATAGATTTGAAAATTTAGTAGCTTATGCAAATAATATAAAAATTATAATAGTCTTTTCCTGAGTTTTTGAAAAGAGCAATAAATATTCCTGAAGCTAAAAAGGAAAATACATTTATTGTGAACTTTTAAAGTGATAGATATTTCACTTTTTCAGACATAAGGCAAAATTACATTTTTTAAATTGCAATTTATCAAACATAAAATTGTACAAAAATTATTTTTTAGGCATTATAAATTAATCCCATTAAGGTTTTCACATGCAATAAATAGTAATTACTACAGAACTTTTAAGTATAACTTTCCTTGAGCCTCAAGGGTCTTTATAAAATGAGGGTTTAAGAGAGAGAAAATATACCTTACTAATTACTTTTATCCCAAATGGCAAAGTTTACCGAGGCCTTAAAATTTATTCAAATACAATTTTTTCTTTGGCCACATAGATGGCTTATTTGAATAGCACTGACAAATTTGCTATCTTCCACTTTAACTTATATAATTATATTCTTAGATATAACTAGATTGACAATTAAATTACACAATTATTTCCCATTCTGTGGAAAGATTTTGCTGGAATTTTACAACACTGATACTCCTACAACAGGATTAGATTTTCTATTCCATTCCCCCTATATAACCCTCAAAGTGACCCCCAAGAAGTAGATGAGATAATTAAAGAACTAAAAGTTGATTAAACTCATTCTAAGAACCTGAAAAATGGGATAGAGGTAAGGATGCATATTGCCTTAAATAATGTAAGTTACATGGCCAGTGGGAATGCAGAGGGAATGATTTAAACATATTTTTCTGTCCAACTTTCCTCTACTATATTCTCTGGTAATTCAAATTGATAAAGTCACAATTTTTCATGTAAACAAACACCCTTAAGTCAAATTCTTTTCTTTAAAGAGTAACATCACATGATTAACCCATTCATAGCAATTAAGTTAATTAAAACTACCAAAATCAGGTAGCAAAAACTGTAAAATATCCATCAGATTTCCTTACAGAAAATTCTTGATAAAGATTTATGATCAAGTGATTCTACATATCTTCTTCATGATTATAATATTTTATTTGTGCTTAATCTTATGAAAGGCATAAGTCAAAGTCAATAAAAATTTTGTAGAGATTTAGAATTTCTTAATTAATTCATTCCATTTGTTTACAGCACTCCCAAATATTGACCAATATTTCTTAAATAATAGAACATGCATGAACATGTCATAATCTAAATTATGCATTTTTCATCTTAATATTTCAAGTTCTTCATATACATATATGTATATATATATTATTTAGTAATGCACAGAAAATCAGTCTAAATATGGCTATAGAATTAAACAGGTGATTGTATAGCTTTAATATATTTCTTAATTTATGTAATCCTGTTGCTTTTCCATTCAGAACTAAATTTTGGATAAAAATCAAGTCAAATTTTGCCTTATATGTCCTTAACTCCTGATACATATGTTACTATTTTTTTTTTTGTTTTTGCTAGCCAATGGAGTTAAGTGACTTGCCCAAGGTCACACAGCTAGGTAATTATTAAATGTAAGAGTCTGAACTTGAACTCAGGCCCTCCTGAGTCCAGGGCCAGAGCTCTATTTACTGCACCACCTAGCTGCCCCTATTACTATTATTTTTTAACAAAATCAAATAATTTTTTTATTTCTGCAATCTAATGGAAAAAAAAACAGTTAATATCGCAAGATTTTCAGCTTCCATTCTTTATTCTGAAACCATCCCTTGATTATTTCATGAGAACTCACAAACCAGGCATGTTTCATGATACTAGAATTCTATCACACTCAAACATGAGAACATTTCAACACATTTCACATCTGGGTTCCATAGTCCTAGAAAGTTTCATTACATTTTTTTTTTTCAAGAGTATATACAGAGAGACAATTTGCAAGATTTTAGAGGCTCTGGCTTAGCCCCTACCCAAATACCAAGTAAAATTCAGTGACCTCTTCTCTGTTCTCCAGGCTGGTGAAGACAAGAGAGGAACTACTGTGGGTAGTAACATGCAGTGATATCAACTTTAAATTACTATTATTATTATTTTTTTTAAAACATGCTTAATAAGACAGGTCAGAAAATAATTTTAGGGTCAATTTTAATTTTTTAGCTACTTCATATGTATATTAAGATTTTAGTCTATTACAATTTAATATTTAAATTTATCTATCACACTAAAACTTTTTCCTTGTTATAACTCAGACATCTTTTTTGTTAATCTTTACAACCACTCAAAATCGAACAGCAAAATATTTTTCAAATTATTTTATCAGTTTATGGAGAGGAATAAGACATTTCCTTAAAATGTAAAATGCAGATTTAAAAATGTATTTATTTTATATGATTTATATCCAAATTCTAAAAGTCCACAGTATAATTTTCAAATCTAAAAATATTTTGCATAAATTAATCCTTAATTTTTAACCTTTAAAATACGCAATTAAACCTAAATATTTTTTATATTCTTTTGAACAAGCTTTCAGTGTAGAATAACAGATAACCTCTGCTATCTTCTTTATGTTTAGAGAGAGGCAGAATTAAGAGAAGCCAGAAAGAAAACCTACAATGTGAATGAAAAAAAGTGAGAGAGGGATTTGAGGAGGGATAGCTTAAAGAGAAAGTGGTTGTGCAACCACATTTTTTGAGAATAGTTTAAGAATTTAATGTGACAGTTTTAAAAACCAGACTGTTAGGGGTATCTAGGTGGCAATAGGGACAGATAGGTGGCACAGTGGATAGAGCACCGGCCCTGGAGTCAGGAGTACCTGAGTTCAAATCCAGCCTCAGACACTTAATAATTTCCTAGCTATGTGGCCTTGGGCAAGTTACTTAGCCCCATTGCCTTGCAAAAACCTAAAAAACCCAAAACAAAACAAAAACAGACTTCACATAAATTGCTGTCTTTCCCGTGTTAAGCAAAAAAGTATTGAGCACTGGAATGAACAAGAATGGAAAAATAGTGCTATATAGATTAGCCACAGTACATAGGGTAGAAGAATGAGGAATGAGAGATTATAAGGGGTGGGAGTTGGGTGACAGTAGAATAGGCAGGACAATAGCTGAAAATGGGTCTTGTCCAAGAGTAACAAAAGGAGGGGATTTTTTAAAAGATCAGAAAGACTTTGGGGGAAGGATTTTTTAAAATTCCTTTTTTTTAATTGTTCTCCCATGGCCTGGTTTCTTTCAATAATGACAAACTCATGTGTTTTGATTCTCAGATTCACTACTAGTGACAGGTGGATTTTAGATAGGAGTTGTTAACTGTTGCATAGTATGAACTTGTCTTTTTTTCTTTTTTCTTTTTCACTTATCTATTGTGGGTTCTCCTCTAACTCAACAGCTAAGATCTGTGGTAGCTGAACAGCTTATTTCAGCTATGAACTGGGGATGTTTAGTTTACCATTCTGACAGGGTAATTTTAATATTCCATGACAAAGAAGGTTGAAGATTGTTAATAAATAACAACAAATAAGAGCAAAATTGAGTCTGTCTTCCTCCTTCCTAATCATGCTTTAAACCAGAATTCTCATCCAAAGCCTCTACTAAACAAAGAATTGAAATACTGATTCATCTTGTCTTTGAATAACAGTTTTGATTTTTACTCTAAAATCTACTGGATCTTGACAGGAATCATTCAGTTCTCTCCCATGTCTTATATTTATTAAGTGGGACAGCATAAAGTTGAATATCACATGTAAACCCATCCTTCTCCATCTGTAATTGGAATGGTCTGAGTGCATGGTCTTTTTATCACCTTAAAAGAATAGGTCTCAACTGAGTCAGGATTTGGGATCTTATCTGGAGATGAGGCAACCTCTTTAGAAACAGGATCCCTTGGGGCAAGAGAAGGAGGAGAGGCAGCAGAGACTTAAGAAAGAGATTTTAACTGCAGACAACTAATGTGGGGAGGGGGAGGCTCTGCCAGATGCCTGAACAAATAGCAATCATGGTCCCACTGTAAAATAACTCATTGATGAATAAGATGTATTTATTAGTTGTGTGATACTCTTTTTTTAATTGCAAAGAAATTATATTTACAATATTTGGCTATCTCTTGTGAACATATATATATATATATGTATATATATATGTGTATATACATATATATATATATATATATATATATACTATTTGAATACTGCAGTGTTAAAGCCTGAAATTAACATGTGATTGCTTTGAAGGGGTGATAAAGGAAATATCACAAATTATAACCCCTTCTGGAATGACTCTGTGGATTCATGCATAATATAATGATGGAAATATTATTTTGTAAAATTTAATAACTCATGAGTTAACTGACTTGAAAGCTAGGTTGTTTTTACTGTTGTTTTATTCCATTAGAATCAATGTCATGTTATAAAATTAAGGTTACCGAAGATATTCTAATGGCTTTAAAGATTTCTGAAAGTAATAATTTATATTATGAGGATGTCTAGTAGTTGAAAGTTTATGTATAGAGGTTTCTTGATATATATATATATATATAATATATATATATAAATATATATATATATATATGTAAACTGGAACTAAACTGTGATTATTTGTCTTGAGGGCAAAGCACCTATGTAACATGAGGAAAATAAAATAATGATGGTGATTTGAGATTTCTCTGTGGCAATCTCTAGCTAATTTTTATGTGAGAAGTATAAAGATGATGGGCAACCTCCTAGCCTAAAAGACATGTTGTTTAATTATTTTAAACATAGTTAATAACTACATGGGTTCATTGCAAAAAGTTGATTTTATAAAAAAAATTCACATATGTATTAGGGTTATTGCATCTTTTTACATCTCAAAATCTATTTATTGCATTTCATTTACAGCACTGTACTTAGGTACATGAGCAACAACAATTCAATTTTTTTTTTTCCCAGCATCGCTTATACCAAATTAAAGCCTGGAACACTCTTGACTCTCCTTAGTGCTCAAGCCACCTGAAGCTCTGGTTATAGGTAATTGCTATAATACAATGTGTTGATAATTGATTTGTCTGACATCAGGCATGTTAAATTAGATAGACAATATTCTAATGAAGCCATTAGCCCTATGGGATTTGATGTTGAATATAGCAGATGTCCTTTGAGAGAGCCACCTTAGCTTCAACTGGGTTAGAATTCTCTTAAAGGAATCCCTCACCTGGCAGACCTGGAGCCTGGTTCACTGAAAAGGATTGTCTGTATGACTTCTTCCTGTAAAAGACATCTAATTCATATGGTAACATGCCCTCATATCTCTCTCTGCTCTATAATAGCAAATTGCCATGATCATTTCAGGTGCCTCATAATTAAGTATGAGAGTGAGCCATTGGAATTCTTATCATCTAAATTTTAAATAATTGGCAAGTATTTTGTCTTAACATAACATGTGACTTTATCACAGCAAGTTACCTAAAGGAAAAGAATTATCAGTGCAGTTTTAAAATTCAGTACTATTTAAGGCATCCATTAATAAGGCATCCATTAATTAAGGCATCCATTAATAAATCTTTGTTATATTGGAATCCATGTTCTTTTAAAAAAGTATTCTAATACTGGCTTAGGATCATAAAAATATAATTCTTACTCTTTATAGACCTTCTAGTTTTTTTTCTTAATTATTGCACCTCTGTTAAAAAGTCTTCTCTGTTAAAATATCTCTATGGTTTTTGCTTGCTTTCCCCCCTTTTTTATTTCTTTAGCTATGTATCTCCAAGTCCAGCCTCTGCAGGATGCCAATCAACTTGCCAGTCATTCATACTCTGGATCCTGACTCAGTGAAGTTCTACCTGCAATGTATTCATCTCCAAATGGACTCTGAAAGGCCCAAAAGAATCTGGGAACTGAATAATTTGAGGGAGGAATATGATGCAGAGGATCATGGGCATATAGAGTGTTGAGATCACAGGGAGATAAATTTCATAAGTCTTTTGTTTGCATGGTTAAGGGAATCTTCCTTCTTCATTTATCATCTGATTTAGGCCATGGCCTGAGGATCTGACCTTCCATTTGTTCTGGATTGCATTCTCTTTCTGTTAGGGGCAGCCAGGATCACAGGTGCTGGGAACACCAAGACCACCCATAAGAGAACCCTTCCCAAAAAGGCAAAATCTCCAATGTGGAACTAGGGTCACTCCCAGGTCACCACCCCTCCCATGGACCCTGAGAGAGAATTTAAGGAGATTTGGGAAAGTAGCTTGTTCTCTTAGCTTTCCAGCCACTGGCTTTTTCTTTAATCTCTACTTAACTTTCCTATTACTTTCTTTGTATTGTATTTTCTTTAAAAAAATCTCTATTTTCTTTTACTCCTGTATTTCTGGGTCAGAGTGAGTCTTCACAGGCAATAATGAAACTCAAGCAATAACAAGCCAAGGAATATCTAAGGCCAGAGCTGAATTTAGATCTTCCGGGCTCTCTAGGTTCACTGGACTCTCTCCACTGCAATACTTGGGTATAAAGAGAAAGCATTGCAATCTATCCTGGCACATGCATAACATGATGGGGAAATGCCTAATGCTACCAAAAAGATCAGGGTTCTTTAGCAAGTGAAAAACTTGTAACTGACTCTGGAGGTGGGAAAGCTCAGAATTTTTAGTTTACAAATCTGTAAAGTTTGCAGATTAAACTTTTTTCCTGGAGAGACAAAGAATTGTTTGAGGACAAGCTGACAAACAAAGGTCTAGGTGAGTGTGGGGAAAGAGAAAATGGAAAACACTGTAAGAACTGGCTGCGTTTAGTGAGTTCAACCTCAAGGGGAGTTTAAGTCAAACTTTTATAGTCTTGTCCAATTCCTATGTAGGGAAAATTCAGGGCAAAGTGGGTAAAAGAGGAATTCCATCCCCTCTTTTGACATCCTGCACCCATTCTGAGAGATAGGAAATTGGAGGAGTAAAAGGATGAATTTACATTTAACAATAAAGTTGCATTGAACAATAGGAGGGAATTTGCATTTGATTACATGCTACCAAGGGAACCCTCAGAAAACATTTTCTTCATATTAAATAACATTTATAATAACATTTTCTAAAAATTAAAAACTAAACAAATAATTCTCCTCTACAATTACATTACTCAAAGGAACCAGCTAAGAAGAATATAGAGGAGTTATCTTTTTGTTTAAATTGCATTTGTATCTTTCCCTACAAGGAACTTTTGATGAGGAAACTCTCTGCCAATACAAATCAGCAATTGGCCTCCAACATATAAAAAATGATATGTATACTGAATTGAGAATGTGTAGTCGGTGACGAAATATGGCAACCTGTGGGAAGACACACACACTGGAGAACATTTAGGAAGGCTCACTGTTGGCTGTAACAGACAATCTCTTTCTAGAAACCAGAATAAATAATTAGAAGTAAAATTTATAAGCAAAATCACAGATTGGGTAGAAAAGTACAATTTGGTAGTGATTAATTGTATTCATCTGAAAATCTGATGTTCTCTCAGCAATGAATAGAACAACAAACAAAACTTTGAATTGCTATGGTATATGTTCATCCTTCAAAGTAGGGGAGTCATTGAACTACTAGAAGCCTGGACCAACAAGAGAACCTTGAAAACATCATGCAGGAAATAATTACAAAATTCACCTCTAAGATGAAAAGATGAAGACTATCAAGGATATTAATGAAAAAAGAAGTGCAATAGATGATCAACTAAAATGATCAGTACTAAAGCTGTATTATAAAGCAGTATATTTGGAACTGGCTAAGAAATAGAGTGGTGAATCAGCAGTAAAAGCTTGGAACTCAAAATATAATAGTAAATGACTATAATAATCTACTGTTTGATAAATTCAAAGATTCTAGCTTCTGGACTCAAACCTCACTTTCTGACAAAAACTCCCGGGAAAGTTGGAAAATAATACAGCAGAAACTAGGCATAAACCATATCTTAAATCTATACCAAAATAAGGTTGAAATGGGCATAGAATGTAGACATGAAGGATGAAACCATAAACAAATTAATAGATTTGCATTCAGCTAGATCTTTATCCCAGGACACAGCGCCTAGTCCTTGATTAGAGTCATCCAGTCTATAAGGGGAACTAGTGAGAGTGGACCTAATGGAAATGCCTTTCCCTGGCCAAATATCTTGAGGCTACTGAGTCTCATAATGAAGTCAAATTCTCACATGGAGGAGTTGAAGACTTTTAGCCCACCTCTTTATTAAGTGTTCATCAAACAGAAATGCATTTCATTTGTCAGAGGATTTCCTTGTCAGAAGATACATACCTGATTTAAGGTATTCCAGAGTATCCCTTGCTTTCTTTGGTCACCAAGAAACTACTGACCATCAGTTTGTTGATTATTGGCTAGCCTAATTAACAAATTGATTAATAATATCTTAAAGCCATGTCTCTTGTAATTTTATTGATAAAACTATCAAATAACACATATTTTCCTTTCATGGTTAAGCTTGAAAAAGTTTTCTAAAAATCAGTATCTCTGTTCCCTCTTTAATTTGATTATAATATTCCTGAGGGTTATTTTTTTTTGGGGGGGGGGTTCTCTTTCAGGAGAAGATTGGTGCGTTCTCTCAATTTCTATTTTCCCTCTGCTTCTAGGATATCAGGACAATTTTCCTATAGAAGTTCTTTAAAAATGAAGTCAAGCATCAGTACATTGTTGGTGGAGCTGTGTACTCATCCAACATTTCTGGAGAACAATTTGGAATTATGCCCAAAGGGCAACAGAAACGTGCATACACTTTGATGCAATACTGCTATTGAGTCTATACCTTGAAGAGATTATGCAAAAGGGTATCATCACTTGTACAAAAATATTCATAGCAGCCTGTTTGTGGTGGCAAAGAATTGGAAATTAAGTGAATGTCCTTCAATTGGAGAGTGGCTTAACAAACTGTGGGATATGTATGTCATGGAACTATTTTTCTATTAGAAACCAGGAGGGATGGGAATTCAGGGAAGCCTGGAAAGATTTACATGAACTAATGCTGAGTGAGATGAACAGAGCTAGAAAAACACTGTACACCCTAATAGCAACATGGGGGTGATGAACACCCTGATGCATTTGCAACAATCAGGGACAATTTTGGGCTATCTGCAATGGAGAATGCTATCTATATCTAGAGAAAGAATTGTGCAGTTTGAATAAATACCAAAGACAATTATTTTTAATTTGAAAAAAATGTTCTCTTATGTAATTTTGCTATCTCTTATACTTTATTTTTCTTCCTTGAGTATATGATTTCTCTTTCATTCAACTTAAATCAATGTATGCCATGGAAGTAATGAAAAGACTAACAGATTGCCTTCTCTGGGGATGGGGGAAGGAAAGCAAGACTAGGGGAAAATCATAAAACTCAAAATAGATAAAATATTTCCAAAAAAATTGAAGTCAAGGCCCTTTTCCTGATCATGACTTTGGGTGCCCAATAATTTTTAAATTGTCTCTCCTGTATCTGTTCTTTTGATCAGTTGTTTTTCCAAAGAAACATTTCAAATTTTCTTCTAGTTTTTCTTTTCTTATTATTTTATTGTTTCTTGATTTCTCACAAAGCCATGAGCTTCCCTTAGGTCTATTCTACACTTGAAGAAGTTGTTTCCTTCAGAGAGCTTGCTTATCTCCTTTTCCATCTGTTCATTTCTACTTTTTAAGATATTCTTCTCTTGGGGCAGCTAGGTGGTGCAGTAGATAGAGCAATGTCCCTGGAGTCAGGAGTACCTGAGTTCAAATCTGACCTCAGACACTTAATAATTACCTAACTATATGGCCTTGGGCAGGTCACTTAACCCCATTTGCCTTGCAAAAAACTAAAAAAGTAAAAGAAAAAAAAAGATATTCTTCTCCTTATTAACTTTTTGGACTGTTCCCCCCCATTTGATCCAAAATGGTTTTTAACATGTTTTCTTCAGCACTTTTTTATCTCCTTTGACTAAGCTACAGACTTGAGTTTTCATATTTTTCCTGCATTGCTCTCATTTCTCTTCCCAATTTTTCTTCTACTTTCCTAACTTGATTTTCAAAATGTTTTTTGAGCTCTGCCATAGCCTGAGTCCAATTCCTATTGTTCTGGGAGACTTTGGAGACATACACTTGGACTTTGTCATCTTCTGAGTGTATGTTTTGATCCTCCATGGGACCAAAGTAATAGTCTATGATTGGGGTCCTTTTTTTCTTTTTGTTCATTTCCCTAGCTTATGTCCTGGCTTTGAAATTCTTCCCAAAGGACCTTCCTCAGTTCCTTCAGCATCTTATGAAAGGCTCTGACTGCTTTCTTGCCTGTGCTCTGATCTGTGGATGACTACAAGCACTCCCCTCTGCAACCAGGGTCTGAATATAGATGAAGCTCAGAGTCCTATCCCAGGAACAGAGGAGAGACCCCGACAGTCTCCCCCCATCCCCTTACCTCCTGTGGGTTGAGTGCTGGCGGGGAGCAGCTGCCCAGTGGTGCAGGGTGGTTTCACAGGCCTGCTTCCATTTCCCAGGACGCAGGCTGAACTGAGGGCCATGCTGGCCTGGGCTCCATGCTCATTCCAGGAGAGGTTTCCCTGCTGATCTTCCAAGTTGTGATTGATGTTCTCTGGATTGGGGGCTCTGGAAACTGCTTCTGCTGGTACAAACTGGTGTCCCCAGGGACCTAGGTATTCTACAGGCTGTTCCCAGAAGGCTGCAGCTCCTTTGCTCCAGCGTATTGATCCTGGCTATGATGCTGCCCCTTCTACCCCCTACACTCTTCCAAGTTACCTTGGGGTGAAGAAGTACCTCAATGGATCTTTCTGTGGGTTTCTGTCTCTTGAAAATTTGGTTTGAGTCATAATTTTAAGGTTTTTTGGAATATTTTGGAAGAGAATTTGGCTCTGCCTCCTGTCCTTCATTTTCAAAGAAGACCAAGACATCAAAAAGTTAATACCATAACAAGCCAATGTATTCAGTAGCCAGATATGAATCAGGGCAACTGGAGATAGACTATGATGTATGGCAATCAAGGTTAGGTGACTTGTCCAAGGTCACAGAGCTGGTAAATGTCAAGTATCTAGTATATAAGCCAAATCTGAACTCATGTTCTCCTGACTCCAGGGTTGATGCTCTATCCACTGCAAAATCTAGCTACCCAGTTTGCTTAAAAAGGGAGAAATTATCCATGTCAAAATCACAGTAAAGTAGTAACTGTGATAATGAGTTATGGAATTTAATCTCTGGTGACTGTAACTATAAGAAATGCAGTCCAAAAACAAAACAATAATAATAATTTAAAAAACCTGAAAAACCAGAAAATAATTTGATTGTGAACTGATTATAGTGGATAAGTGTAATATAATAAAAAAATGAAAATTCAAAAACTACAGGCAAAGATTTGTAAAACAGCATATAGAGAAGATGGTAGATGTAGACTATTAAATAAACTTTGAGGTGTAGATCAAGTGCTCTTTTTATTCATTTGTGCTTTTATTTATTTTGTTGAACTGTTTTATAGAAATGAGAATATATAGATATATATAACTTTGACATTTCTGAGTCTACAAATGCATACATACTCATTTATGTATATAAAACTTGTGTGCACATAAATATGTGTGCATGGGGCAGCTAGGTGGCGTAATGGATAAAGCACCAGCCTTGGAGTCAGGAGTACCTGCGTTCATATCTGGTCTCAGACACTTAGTAATTACCTAGCTGTGTGGCTTTGGGCAAGCCACTTAACCCCATTTGCCTTGTGTTGGGAGCCGGGGTCTCTAAGCTGTTTGACACAGTCATGGCAAGAAGACTCAGGGTAGTCACACTGCCTGATGGAACAACATTTCCTTCTTCAATATATAAATATATATATATGTATATAGTTAGGGATTCCATGTACACCCATATTTATAGATCTATTATTGATTGCAAAACTTACTCATCCTAATAGTGGAATGACTATAGCCAGGAAGGATTTCAGAGAAATTCCTTGAATAAAACAGATTGTGAACTCTGTCCCAATTTAACAGGACTGCCTCTCCCTGAGACATACAAAAGGCTTCAACATTATGAAATCTTTGGAAGACACAGCACTGGGAGTTCCAGGGAGATGTCAGAATATATATATAGGGAAACCAGATACAAGATGGGTCAGATAGAATTCCAGGGAAATTAACAGTTTTGCCCCCCCCCTTATCATACACAGGAATATATGATAAAGATGGTGAGAGAATATTTAGTATAGGTAACTGATATGTGAACTCTAACAGCCTTAGTTTATTGGCAAAGAATAAAAAGTCATAGAAACCGTAGCGTCTACCAACAAGGGCTGAAAGGAAAATTAGTTATTGACAGAGTCAATGGACAGGTGGATAAACATAACTACCCTCACTAGAGCATATTGAAAAACATTACATATGCAGTACAAAAACATAGAAGCATTCCATTAAACAAATTATATCAAAGATTATTATCAGGGAAGTTCTGCTTAATTAATAACTTTACTATGCAGCAACAAACTAGGCAACAGGCAGGTTGAGGTCATCACAGTCTGAGCAGGGACAAGAAAATTAACTACATGATTGATAATCACACTTGTAAGCACTACATGATCAAACTTGTAACCATATGAACTATATGATTAATGATGAAAATTGTATACTTTAATAACCAAGGAAATGATTTTAGTTTGCTTGTTTCATATGAGTTTGAGACTCTAAAAATAAATCTAAGCAGCTGACAGTCAACCTGCTCCTGCCTATACCCACTTGTTGACTCAATTCATTTCGTCGACTCTATCCCTCCCGTCAGGTTCCAAGGACCCCGCAGAGGCTGGACCCCCGCACCTTGCAAAAAAACCCCCAGTAAAATAAATAAATAAATAAATACATATGTGTGCATATGAATATGTCTGTATAGCATGCATATGTGTAAGTATATGGACAAATATTTCTGTGTGTAAACACACACACAAACACACACACACACACACACACACACATATATATACTATAAACAAAATCTACCCATAACTGTCTTATCTATACCTATAGATAGCTATATCCATCTAATTTTGATTGGAAGAGATGCCTCTATAGGTAGGAAGGCAGAAGGAATATATTCAGAAATAATAAGGCAGTAATATTTTAATGAATAAATAAGGGGAAAGAAGTAATATTTCATGAAACTCTTAAAATTAAATGTTATTGAAATTTATCTTAAAAACTAAAAAAAACAAAATCATGAGAGTATTTGTCTTTTTCCAAATCTGACAACTTTTGTGATGACAGTAATACTGTGTTAATTCTTAGGAAGTCAAAAATAAAGCTATTACTTAATGGTGTTTTTTAAAACTTAAAAAATTCTTTAATGACTTTCCTATGACACTGTTTCCTTTTTTGTGTATTACTTTAATAAAAAATAAGATTATTTGATAAATAAATCATTAGTTATAATATCCTTGATAACAATTCATTTATATAAGACTTTTCTCACATGCATGGAGGCTGGAATAACATATAGAAGAAATATAATTAATATTTAACATGAGAGGAAATTGATGATCAGTGATGTAAATACACTTGCCAACTATCACACAAAGGGAGAGGAACAAACAATTTGCAAAGTACTTACTATATGTCCGACCCTGTGTCCAATACTTTACAAATATAATCTTATTTGATTCTGACAATAACCCTAGGAGGTAGGTACTATTATTACTCCCATCTTACAGTTGAAGAAACTGAGATAGACAAGGTTAAGAAACTTGCCCTTATTTACATAGTAAGTGCCAGGTCCAGAAATATATCCATTGTTCCTGTGAGATATCCCACAATCATAAAATTGATTGTGCATATCTAGAAGGCAACAGGGAGACTAAACTTTCAGTGTTCTAATCCCAATTCTCTTTCAGTTACAAAAACATCTCATTAACATATGTTTAGAGTACAAAGTCTGGCATCAGAAGACTGGGGGATCTCATTAAAAAATAAAAAGTGGTATGGGACAGAAACAATTCCCAGAGTAGAACTAGATAGCTATCAAGCAATACACTTTTATAATTTCTTAGGTCCAAGTCCATTTTTCAGAAGATATATTCCTCTTGAACAGAGTTAGCATAGGTTTAATTCTTATATGATTGGCATTCTTGTCTAGAGAAATGACTATAGATTATTTTCAAATATATAATCAAAGAAAGAGGCAATTAAATAGTTGAATCCCACTCAAGCAGGTAAGCATGAGCCATGCTATATTCTTTAATAGTTTGATACATGAGATGTTTTGCATGAGTAGCTTATCTTTTTATGTAACTGGAGGCAGTATGATGTAGGGATAGAAAGTCGATAAGGAGAACATGGAACATATTGAATGTGTGACCTAAAGTTACCCATTTCTTTTGTCCATAATTTAGGCAGTTCTCTAAAACCCTATAAATTGTAAAAAAAATTGTAAAAAACAAAGAGCAGATTTGCATTTGTAGGGAGAGTTTCCTAATCTGGGATTATTTATAAATCATAAATCCAGCGCCTATAGCTAAAAAGTCTCTCAGCTCTTTTTCAAATTAAAAGTCTATGATCTTGGTTCAAAAAGCAATATTCAGCAAAGAGAGTTCTATCTTTTATAGCATGCTATGATAATGAAGTAGGGGAAATATTGGACAGTGAAGTAGAGTTTATAATTATTTATCTGTACTCTCTGTACTGATCAGGTGTCTCCTTCCCACCCTAATCCCATTGTCCAAGCAACTAAGTGAGTTTAGTGCACTTTAGTAAGGTACCTTGTCCCTCCCTGAAAAAAGGAAAGCTCCTATAGGTAAAACACAGAATCACTGCCTTAGCCTAAAGGGATTAAGTTTGAACTACCACCTCTCATTTCTGTTCTGTGAGCTCCCAGATCCTCATCAACATATCTCCCTCCCCCCCACCTATGTCCTCCTTAAAAGCTCTGCTCACTCTTCAGTCTTTAGAGGACCTCTCACTCTGGGGGTGAGTCATTTCCCAAAGTCTTCTGCCTTTTTGCCCTATCTTGCCTATAATTTATCACCTGCTTGCTTGTCTTTCTATGAAGGCAGTCCATTTTTAGAGGAGTGTGACACCTCTCAATTCTTTCCTCCCTCTTAATTGTTCTTGATGTTTCCACCCCAGCTTGTGGCTGCTATCTCCATTATTTCCACTGAAGCACACTCTTTAGCTGCTTCACCAAAGAATTTAACCTGTGAAATTTTTGTAGTAACCTGTGACCTTTTTCACTAGCTGTGAATAAAGTATGACTTTCTGGTCTTCTTGAATCAGATGGTTGGTGATTTCTTCACTCAAATGAACCACAGCTGGTTCATTTTTCTCCCTCAGTTTCCCCGTCCCACCCAAAATACTCCAGTAATAGTCTTTTAGAATGTTTTATGGCATTTAATATTAATTTTTCAATTAGCGGGTTTTTATATCTTTTTGATGAACAAATATTTGTTTTCTCCTACCTCTTGTTCATTACCATTAGAAATTTAAAGTGATAAAAAGTTATGGTGAATGCCCATATCCAAATTACCTTTTATCTCTTTTTTATATCATAGCTTCCTGGCAAAAGAGAACAGACTCTTCATTGGTTTCCAGGTGGTTGCTGAATGTCTTAATTATTCATTCTGAAAGACTTAATTCTTAATATTGAGAAAAATATTATTGTGGTTATGTAAGCATATCCTGTGGGTCTCTGATTTCCTTTTCAAGATTTTCTTGATAAATAGTCCCACTGTGGGCCACAAAGTTGCCACTAGAATGTATAGTCCTCAGAGTCTTTCAATAGCAAACATCCTTCTAAAATGTAAAGAAATACACTCCCCCAAAGACCCTACTGGAATGCAAATATCCTACTAGCTACAGTGAATGCTATATGGTAGAAATTATCTCAACCCCTTCTCTAAAACCCAAGCTCAGAGTAAACAAAACACCTGTTCTTTTTCTTAAAAGATCTGCCATTCTCTCCTAGTTTTGTCAGATTTCCTTAAAAGAACTAGCATTTAATACTGGTTAATTCACTAACTTCATTACTTGCTATTTCAGTAGCCATCATAGTTATATGATAAACTTTGTCTGAATACTTCCAATCAAGATTCCAAGTGTGGAATTCAGTCCTGACTTTCCAAAGAATCCAATACCACGCTTTCCTGTGTATCCATCCTCCTCTGGTCTTCACCATATCTTATCAGTAATTTGGAGATTTTTCTTCTTCACACTTCATTAAATCCTCTATGGTTTAGAGACAATTGAGGTAAGCTGCAATAGTGGCAATACAAAAAGCTTTGTGAATTCTTCCTAAAAGAATTTTAAGAAGCGACATTGCACTTAGTGCTATGATTGCAAAGAAAAAAAATATTTTTATTAGCTTTAATTAAATCTATCACTTTCTTCAAAAAAATTAACACGTGATTATTATTATAATTTTCTAAGAAAGAAAATAGAGAAATTATGATTTTCTTTTCATCGTTGCAGAAACCAGGATATTAAGGAATTCACTGTCTTTGGTTTAGTAACAAGTTCATGATAAAGTAGGATTAATATGTCTTTCCATCTGTGGCTCCCAATAAGCACAGAAATTGGGGGAGCTGAGAACAACATGAGAAAAGATACCAAGATGTGAAAGTTTATTCTCTAGTAATTGAGGAAACTCATTTGCTTGAGAAGGAATTTATTGGAAAGAATGTTTCATAAAACTGGAAATTTATAAGAGTGAGTTCTTGGTTCCCTGGATTGTTTGATCTCTAGGAAAATTATCTGGATAATTCACAAGCTGGTTATGGATATAAAGGAGAAAATAATAAAAAATTATATAAATACCAATTATCATTATCAATCTATATATTTCTTGTTGAATTACTCTCTAAATGTAAAAAATAAAATAACATAAATTAGTGGAGACATATTTGGAAAAAAGATAATTTTCCTAGAGTTCAAATAATCCAATTATGACAAAATTCTTCACCACCTAACATACATTTATTATGTCCTTACTATAGAGGCAGATAAACAAAAAATTATGAAGATCATTCCTAGATACCTGAGCAATCTGTCTGGTGCTTCAGATCAGATGTGAGGAGCTCTTCAGGAAAATAGGAATAAAAGTTTCCCCTTGTTCCCATTTTACACAAATGAAATCACATCTCTGTTATTTTGGACTGATTTCATCTTTGTTCTTCAACAGTGATTGTAATTCCTGTACTACAAAACTTTGAAGATTATGAATATTGAAATAAGGGAAATCAAAGGAAAACAAAATAGACATTTATTAGACAATTTCAAAGGATATCAAAAAGAATTTTGAATTCATGAGAATAAAGTGAACAAAATTGGAACAATATATAAAATGATAACATTTATAGAAGTTGTTGCTCTCAAAGAAGATCCTAACATCAGTCAGGTGATGTCATGCCATGAAATTGAATTGGATTTAGGTGAGGGAGGGTTGAACTCCTCTAGAATCACCTCAATCTAGTGACCAGATATGGCCCAGGAGGACTGGAGAAAGTCTTGCATGTAGTAGAGAACTTGTCCTTTTTAAGTCTTTCCTGGGTCTTAATGGCAATGTCCATTTAGTGATTAAGTCTAGCTTAGAGAATAGCCATAGAGGCAAGAATGGTCACTTTTGTCTAGTTAAAAATAATTAAACGGAGAAGGCCTCAGGTTTCTAGTAGACAGGTAAGGTAGGTAAAAAGAAATGAAGCAAAGAAGCATAGCTTCTTTTTGCCTAATCAATATACATACACATATATGTGTATATGCATGCATACATATACTCAAATATATATACCCATGTAACCTAGATAAAATCAATCTGGGAGGGTAAGGTCCTTAGGGTTTCTGGCCACAATGAAATAATTGTTATTTACATTTACTCCAAGCCAGTCTGAGTCTAAACAAGCTCGGATGCCTATTGTGTAAAGCAATGTTGAAAGATTTTAGCAACCTCAATGATAACTCGAAAAACTTGAGGGCCCACAAAAAGACCCTCAAGGGTCCCATTCATGTGACCATGTTGTGTTTTGTTGTGCTTGCTAGGGTTGCATTCATGAATTAGTAGTGAATTCTATATGTAGTCCTTATACCCACTTGGTCCAGGTGAGCAAAAAGTTTAGACATTCCTGATGTAGATGACTGAAGATGAAATATGTCACGTACTTCCTGCCTTTGAGGTGATGTACTTAAAATGCCTAACAAAATAAACATTTTTGGACATAATCAATACTAGTGTTTTTTTTCCTGGTCTATGTATGTTTTTCATTTGGACAGGTACTTGGAGAGAAGATAGAAGGCCAGGTCTGGAGTCAGGAAAACTCATCTTCTTGAGTTCAAATATGGTCTCAGACACTTAGTAGGTGTGTTACCGTGGGTAACACACTTAATGGGTAAGTCACTACATCGTATCTACCTTAGTTTTTTCAGCTGCATTCCATTATCTTGACCAAGAAAGTAACTGAACAAAAATAACAAATCTCTTACTATGTTCCAGTCACAATTGCTATATTATTTCCCTAGCAACTCTGCAAGACAGATATTAATATTATCTCAATTTTATTGTTGGGAAAAGTGAGGCAAAAAGATATTAAGGGACTTGCCTAGAGTCACACAATTCCTAAGTATATGAGGCTTGATTTGAGTCTTTTCTAGAGTCACACAATGACTAAGTATCTGAGGCTGAATTTGAACTGAGGTCTTGATTATTCCAGACCCAATTCTTCTCTGCATTGTACTGACTATCTGTCTCTAGGGAGGAGAAAGAGAAGTAAGGAGACACTGATTCATTTTTTTATTGATTTATTTTCTTCTTGAAGCATGTAACAATTAAAATAAAATGACAGAAAATATAGGCTAGACATAACATT
The DNA here is from genome assembly GCF_037893015.1 of Macrotis lagotis. Lineage (NCBI taxonomy): Eukaryota > Metazoa > Chordata > Mammalia > Peramelemorphia > Peramelidae > Macrotis > Macrotis lagotis. Next base: position 299,102,228 of record NC_133660.1, on the reverse strand, counting down.
TTAGTCTCTAGGATTTACCATGTGGCCTAAAAGTGGAAGTCATCTATTCAAGGTGAACATTCCTAATGAGAGAGAAGGGAGAATATATCCATAAACAAAGATAAGGGAAGTCATTAACCTCCATAGACCTATCTATGAGGTTACAAAATATTAAGTAATACAATTGCTCCTCAAATATTATTTATCATCCTTACATAGTTCTATCTGATGAATTGTTATCTCTTCCTGAAATTGAAATATATCAAGGGAAGGACAAATTTCTAATCATGTGTCTTCCTGAGTTTGCGATTAACATTCAATTTCTTACTCCAGAAAGAAATGCTTATTAAACTTTCTTAAGAAAGGATCGTACTCTCCTGGATCAAGGGATTCACCCTTACCTCATTAAAACACCATGACAGCATGACATTAAGTTTTCTGCCAACCTTAATTATTTTGGGCTAAAAATGAAATAGTAAAATGTTAGATTATACAGGAGGTTTTATTCTCTAAGTTTTACCATAATGTTTTTCTTTCATTCTCGAAGAAGAACATGACATTAGGGAGGTGATGCCATAACAAGCACACGAATTGAATTTGAGTGGGTGGGTACTCTGCTAAGTCAGAAATCTAACTTTTTTTTAATCATAAAGCCTATAGGTGAAAGCCATCATAGAGGAGTCAACCTTGATACAAATTTTGCCATATTTTTGCAGAAAGGACAAAGGACCATTAAACTGATTTAAGTAGCCAATGAGATGTCATATAGTTGACATATTTATATATTATGATCCACACATAAGTTATATTTGCTTCAAATTCCTGTTGTTATGAGAGGAGAGGGAATGTTTACAGCAAACCTAGAAATTGTGTCTCCCGATTCAAGATGCCTCTTATCTTGTGATTTGGGCTATTAAAAGCCACTGACACAGGCTACTTCAATAGGTTATAGAGAAGAGCATTCTTTGATATGACAGATTGACCTTTTTTACAACAGATACAATATTCAGATTTATAACTAGTAATTACAAATAGAAAAACTAGGGTTTTTTTTTTTCCCTTTTTAAACAGACATTTAAACTGACCCAGGCCAAGGTAATATTCAAATGGAGAAAAGCAGTCTTTGCCATGGCAGATTGAAATTTTTACACACAGTGACAAAATTCAAATTTATTTCTCAATTAGAGACCAGTTTTTAATTAGAAATATAAGATTTAGAAAGAATTTTTACTTTTACAAAATGAATTTTTATTAAGCTTTCATCTTCCTAGTACTAGTTTCCAGATTGTAAATCATACTGTTAATACTGTAAAAATTATCATTAAAAATGTTAACACCTGGGATTCCTTAATTTTTTCAATGTTTAATTCAGGCTCCATTTCTGCAGGAAACCTTTCCCAATCGTTCTACCCTTCTCATTTCCTAGTGTCCACCAATTCTCAATAAATTCATTTATTTTGCATATTCATAAATGTAAATATTGTCTTTCTGATAAAAGATATACTGACTGAGAACCTGAACTTAATCATTTTTTGTCTTTATATCCCCAGGTCCCAGCACAGAGTCTGATACAGAGTATGTGCTTAATAAATTTTTCCTGACTGCTAAATTTAGATCAATTTAGTCAGGACATTTCACTTGAAGCGGGGACAATCTTTTAGCTCTTCTGGACTTCATTGTCCAATGTAAACCTCTCAGCCACTGCATTCAGAATTTTTAAAAATATGATAATGGACAATCGTATATTAGTCCCTAAAGTGTCATTTAAATAGAGAATCTTAAAATGGGAAAACATCTATTAACTTTAATTATAGAATGTTATAATGGAAACATAGCTTCGAACATGTCTTGTTGAACACCTTTAAAGTAGAAGAAATTGAAGTCAGTGTTTAAATGATTATTCACTGTTTCCACAGATGAAATATACAGAAGGAATGACAGGAGCAAATTTTACTAAAGTAGTGGGATTTATTCTCCTTGGATTTTCAGATTATCCCAACCTACAAGGGTTTCTTTTTTGGATTTTCTTAATCATCTACATGAGCATTCTTATAGGAAATGGTCTGATCATTGTCATAACCAAGATTGATTCAGCTCTTCAAACACCAATGTATTTTTTCCTTGGGAACTTTTCATTTTTGGAAATTTGTTACACATCAGTCACTCTCCCCAAAATGCTGATGGATCTCTGTACCAAGAATAGAAATATTTCCTTTCTGAACTGTGCTGTACAACTTTGTTTATTTCTGAGTTTTGGAGTCACTGAGTGTTTTCTCTTGGCTGTTATGGCATATGACCGATATGTGGCAATTTGTAGGCCTCTCTACTACCCCCTTATTATGAACCACAGAGTTTGTGTCTATTTGGTAATTGCCTCTTGGATTGGTGCAATTCCTGGTCAGATAGGGCAGACATATCAGATTTTCTCTCTTCCCTTCTGTGGTTCTAACAAACTCAATCACGCTTTCTGTGACATCACTCCAGTATTGGAGGTGGCCTGTGGGGACATCTCTATGAATCAATCTGCCGTCTATGCTGGTGTTGTTGTCTTTGCTGTGATTCCCTTTATGTTGATTCTTACGTCCTACATTAAAATCATCAGCAGTATCTTGAAATTGCAATCAGTCAAGGGAAGGCAGAAAGCCTTCTCCACTTGTTCTTCCCATCTCATAGTAGTTTCATTATTCTTTGGGTCTGGTATTATTATGTACTTGCGACCCAAGTCCAGCCATTTTGCAGGAACAGATAAAGTACTTTCTCTTTTCTACAATATGGTGACCCCTATGTTCAACCCCCTGATATATAGTCTGAGGAACAAGGATGTCATTGTAGCAATTAAAAAACATCTACCTACCTAGTCTTGTGAAACAAATAATTCAATTTAATCGATTCTATTTTTTTCATTTGTCTCATGATTTCTATTAAAAACCTACTTTCGGGTCTTTCTTATTTCATTGAAAACTTCTATAATTTCCAGCTAATAATTTCTAATAATGAAATATTCTATTTCCATTTTTAGAGGCATCGCTCTGTCTGCATATCATGAAAATGTGAATTCCAACCAACTTTAATACTTTCCTATACAATTACTAAGGCTAATGTTTCAACAATCTATAATAAGATCATGTATAATGCCATCAATTTAGCAAATATTTATTAAGTAAATGCTAGACATTGTATTAAACATTAGAGATACAAAGGATATGTCATGTCAGCTCCTGCTAACAGGGTTCTCACTGCTTAATTAATAGGTTCCTTCATGTAATTCTATACAATTATACTAGGCAAGTATACGAGATAAGTCATCGTAGATCTTCTGCCACTACCTCCTCATTCTTTATTTTCTCACATAAAAGACCATTTACTGAAAATTCCTCTTATTTTTCCTCATCCTCACATGACACCATTATGATATTTTCTGTCATCCAGACAAACTGTGGTCTCCTCACCCCTGAAGCAAGGGAGTTTGATCAAGTCCCCAGGCATTGTCCTTAGACTTCGGCCTCTCTTTACTTGGAGGCCTTCTGAGATCAAATCTATCTGAAATGACCAGTTTCTGCTTCCTGTTGAGACTATCCTGACCTATGCCTCAGGCTGCTATTTTAAAGGAGATTTGTTTCTCCTGGGCATCATAGAAGTCAATAGCATTAACTAACACCAGGTTGGAACTTGATGCAGAATCATGAACAAATAAATTACCTCCTTGCCTCAAGGGATATTTCTCATGTTATTTTTGAACTCAACCTTCACTAGCTAGCATAATCAGACCTCATTATACTATTTCTTCATTCTTTACCCCAAGTTCTCATAATATAGCATTGACAATCCATTGGTTGCTACCTTAATTTACTTTGCCCCTGCTTTCCTGACTTCTTTTTTATATTTAGGTTTTTGCAAGGCAATGGGGTTAAGTGGCTTGTCCAAGGCCACAAGCTAGGTAATTATTAAGTATCTGAGGCAAGATTTGAACTCAGATGCTCCTGATTCCAGGACCAATGCTCTATCCACTGCACCACCTAGCTGCCCCCCTGACTTCTTTGGATGTGTTGTCTCTCCCCATTAGATGGTAAGCAACTTGAAGGCAGATAGTGTCTTTTTTCTTCTTGACTATATCCCCATCAATTAATATCGGCATTGGTATATAGGAGGTACTTAATTTATATTCGTTTGATTGTGGAAGTTAGGGAGTATAGTGGATAGAATGCTAGATCAGGAATCAGGAAGAACTAAGTTCAGATCTGGCCTCAAATACTTTATGTTCATGAGAATATAACCAATTTACACCCTTTGTCAATTTCAGTTTACTCATCAATAAAATGAAATTGGTAATGGCTCCTATCTAGAACATTTATTGTGAAGAAAAAAAGAAATACTATTTATTAAGCATTTTGTGCAAGACTTTAAGAGTTATATAAATGTTAATTATTATATTTTTTTTTGCAAGGCAATGGGGTTAAGTGGCTTGTCAAAGGCCATACAGCCAGGTAATTATTAAGTGTCTGAGGTCAAATTTGAACTCAGCTCCTCCTGACTCCAAGGCCTATGCTCTATCCACTGCACCACCTAGCCACCCCTATTTTCTTATAAGAAAAAAAAGTTTATGAATATTTTTGAACATGATCAAACCTGTTTCAAAAGGTCCTGAACAAAGAAAGAACTCTGAAGAATAATGTGAAAAATATTTTCATAATAAAAAAGCAAATTTCAAGATATTCTTTAGGTTCATATACTTTTTACTCATGCATATACAAGTCCATTTGGTTTTAATGTTTCTTCCTTCATTTTCAAAGAGAATTATTAAAATCATGAGATCATGTCTTGACTCATGGGTGAAAAGGATTGACATGACAGAGTTGCATTGTTATCAGTCATCAGTCTTAATCTCTTCCGGAGTCATTGAAGCCCAGTGGCAGGACAAAACTGGAAATGGCTCAGAATGCAAAGGATGGCTGGCATTATTAGTCAAAAAGACAATGCAGTTAGTTCAAAACAAACAAAAAAATAATGAAATGGTATATTAAGAACAATAGCAGGGGGGTGGCTAGGTGGCATAGTGGATAAAGCACCAGCCCTGGGTTCAAATCTGGTCTCAGACACTTAATAATTACCTAGCTGTGTGGCCTTGGGCAAGCCACTTAACCCCATGTGCCTTGCAAAAACCTAAAAAAAAAAGAACAATAGCATCTGAGGTATAGTCCATGTCACACAGTGCCAATGAGAAGAGTAGATACAGACAAAGAATACAAGAGAACAATACTCATAAGGTATGTATGATTAAAGCAGTCAACTAAGGCCACAGAAGGTCATCAGGTTTATTGCACGATATTTAGTAAAAATGGGAAACTATCCACTTAAACTAAGATTTTAGGTAAAATCTTTCAGACATTGCTTCAAATGGGCAACTGGTATGTTAATGAAGACAATCATAGTAAACAATGAAAAAATCTTTATCCAATAATATTCAAAATATATCTAACTAAACCCACCAAATATAAAAGATTACCATAGATTGTCTATCTTTTGAGAGGTTATTTTGGGGGGGTTTCAATATAGGAAGGAAGGAAAAGTATGAATACTATGTTAAATCAAATGATCTAGCTATTATCAAAAATAACAGGTATAGAAAATCAGAGGAGAAACTAATAACATTTAAAGTAAAAAACCACTGAACTAATAAAAAATAAAATTTGTTATTATGGAAAAACAATTAAAACAGCCTTTGATTTCATTTGATTAAAAAAATAAAGAGAAAGAAGAAAGCTAATTACCAGTATGAAAAATGAAAAGGGTGAATTCATCACCCATGAAGAAGAAATTAAAATAATAATTTAGAGCTATTTTGCCCAAGTGAATGCCATAAATCAGAATATATAATTAAAATGGATAAATTTTTGCAAAAATATAAATTGCCCAGATTAATAGAAGAGGAAATAAAATACTTAAATAACCCATTTCAGAAAAAAAATTAATAAATCCTCAATGAACTCCTTAGGAAAAAAATATCCAGGGTCATGTGGAACTACTAATGAATTCTACAAAACATTTAAAGAACAATTAATTCCAATTCTGTATAAATTATTTGAAACAATATGTGAATAGAGACTTATGCCAAATTCCTTTTCTGATACCAATATGGTGCTGATACCTACACCAAGGATAGCCAAAGCAGAGGGGGGAAAAATTATAGACCATGTTTTCTAATAAATGTTGATGCAAGAATTTAAAATATTAGCCAAGAGATTATAACAAATTAATATGAGGATAATGCATTATGATTGAAAAGATTTTATATGAGGAATGCGGACTAGTTCAATATTAGGAAAACAATAAGCATTATTGGCCATAAAAATAACAAAACTAATAGAAATCATGATTATCTTGAGATGCTGAAAAAACTTTTTACAAAATGCAGCATCTATTTCTCTTAAAAACACTAGAGCACATAAAAATAAACAGTTTTCTTTAAAATGTTCAACAGTATCTATTTAAAAACATCTGCAGACATCAAATATAATGGAGATAAGCTAGAAGCAATCCCAGTAAGGTCAGGAGTGAAACAAGGGTATCTGTTATCACCACTATTTTTCAATATTGCATTAGAGATGTTAGCTTTAGCAGTAAGAGAAGAAAAAGAAATTGAAGGAATTCGAATAGGCAATGAGGAAACAAATTTTTCTTTGCAGATGATATTATGGTATACTTAGAGAACCCTAGAAAACCAATTAAAAAATTAATCGAAATAATTAAAAACTACAGCAAAGTATCAGGATATCAAATAAACCTATATAAATCATCAGAATGTTTGTGTGTGTATGTGTGTGTGTGTGTGTGTGTGTGTGTGTGTGTGTGTGTGTGTGGCCAACAGAGCAAAGCAACAAGAAATAGAAAATATAGCGCGCCATAGCTCTGGTGTGGGTCTGGACATGAATTTCCAAGATTCAGGTTGGGTAGAAAAACATACCCAAACACAAAAGGTTGGGAAGTGAAAATCTACCAACTTTATTTTTGGAAATGCAGACTTTTTATTGCAAAAACTTATCTCAGGAATGACCCCTTAAAGGAGACTCAGTTTTACAATTTCCTGGGTAAATTTACATTATTTGTTATTAGAAATATGCATACTTCTCTTATCAAAGAAACCATTTACAACCACCCCTGGGGCCACAGATTATCCTAGGTCAGGATCCATACAGTGAGCAATAATCCATACATGTCTTTGATGAAGAAGATCACCAAGGATATGTGAATATCACTCCCTGGGGCTGGCCCTCTACAAGAAAAGAGAAATTCCATTTGAAGTAACTGTAGATAACATAAAATACTTGGGAATCCATCTGCCAAGAAAAACCCAGAAAATATATGAACAAAATTAGAAAACACTTTTCACACAAATAAAATCCAATTTAAATAGTTGGAAAAATGTTAGTTACTCATGGGTAGTCTTAGCTAATATAATAAAACTGCAATTCTACCTAAATTAAGTTTCTTATTCAGTTCCATACTTATCAAACTATTGAATAAAATTACTTCATAGACAGAGAAATAATAATAATATTAGAATTTATCTGAAGGAAGAAAAGGTCAAAGATATCAATGAAATTAAAGAAAAAAATAGAAAAGAAGTTAACTTAGTTGTATCAGATGTAAAACTATACTTAGCAACAACAGTCATCAAAACTGCCTGGTACTGATTAAGGAATAGAGCATTGCATCAGTGGATCAGATTAGGCCCCCTACCAAAAAAAACCAAACAGCAGAAAATTACTGTACTAATCTATTGTTTGATAAACTCAGACTTTAGTTTCTGGGCTAAGAATCCGGTATATGACAGAACCTGCTAGGAAAACAGGAAAATTCTATCACTGACATTAGACATAGACCAACTTTTTACCCCACATACCAAGATAAGGTTGAAATGGGCACAGGATTTAGATATAAAGGGTGATACAATGGTATCACCAATTAGGAGAATAAGGAATAGATTTTTTTGGTCAGATCTATGGAAAGGGGAAGAGTTTATGATAAAAAAATATAAAGAACATTATAATGGGGGAAATGGATAATTTTAGAAATTATTAAATACATTAAATAAATTATTAGACATTATATTAAGACATTAAATTTAATTTTACATTAAATATATTTTTATTTTAAAATGTATTAATTATTAAATAAAATTATGTACATTACATTGAATAAATTACATTATTTACATTAAATGAACATTAAGTTTTGCATTAAATAAAAATATTTTACACAAATAAAACTGAATCAAGATTAGAAAGATTACTGAAAACTGGCAAAAAAAATTTCACAACTAATGTTTCTAATAAAGATCTTTATAAAATAGAGAACTGAGTCAAATTTATGACTATAAATCATTCTCTAATTGAATGATTCAATTCTCTAACTGATAATTCTCTAATCTAATTGATAAATGGTTAAAAGATATGAACAGGCAATTTTCAGATGAAGAAATTAAAGCTATCTATAATCATATGAAAAAATTCTCTGAATCATTATTGATTAGAGAAATGTAAAATAAAACATATCTGAGCTACCACCTCATTTCTATCAGATTGGCTAAAATGACAAAAAAGGGAAATGACCAATCTTGGAGCAGATATGGCAAATCTGGAATAATCTGGAATAATATTTTACATGAGATTGAAATCAATGATTAGAGATACAGAGACACTTCCCAATTATCACACAAATGGAAAGCAAAAGAGCCATTTACAAAGAAATTACTTTGTATTAGACACTGTTCAATACTTAACAAATATATAAATTTATTTGATTCTCATAGTAACCCTAGGAGGTAGGTACCATTATTATTCCCATTTTACAGTGGAAGAAACTGAGATAGACAAGGTTAAGAAACTTGCTTAAATTTACATACTAAGTTCCTGTTGACATATTTGAACTTAGGTCCTTCTCTCCCCAGGCCCAGCAATCTATCCATTGCTCCTCTGGGATGCTCCTATAGGAACAAAACAATCATAAAGTTTGTTATATATCTCTAGAAGTCAGCAGTGGGACTGATCTTTCATTCCTCTAATCCCAATACTCTTTCTACTACAATAACATCTCATCAATAAATACATCAGAAGACTGGGGGCTCTCATTGAGCAAGAGGAAAAGAAGCTTATAAAACAGAGATGTGAATGAAATTTGTGTGTAATAGATATCCAGTTATAAGTCTAACTTTAAGAGAATGAGAAGTCAGCATGGAAACATGTTCCATGTAGGTTAAAAATTTGATGTTCAATTTTAAAGAAGCAAAAATAGTAAACTCAGAAGAATAGAGTATAAGAGATTGGGAAGTATGTCTTAACTGCAATTATTTCCAATAATAGTGAATAAATATGGGGGGGCTTTGAAAATTGATTGAGAAATTGAAAATTATGTAACCCATAGTTAGGTAGCATACTGATGAGCAAGACGTTGAAAAGTTATGTCATCTAGTTTTGTTGGTATAAACGATTTTACTATAATGATATCAAAGCCTGGAATAAATGAATGATTGTTTTATAGGGGTAATGAGGGTAAATATCCAAAGTTATGAGCCTCTGCTTTCCCTGAAATTTTTAAACAATGATATGGACCTTATTCTAGACCTTTAGATCCAAACATAAATGCAATAATGGAAAAGAAATTATAAACTCGTTTTATATCAATGCAAAAGAATGAATTATATGCTTAGTTAATGATATTAAAAGAACAGTTACAACCCCTTAACATTTTTTACAATATAATTATTATGTGGTCAGACAAATAGAAACTGTCCTTACTAAACATAGCATTGATGAAGAATTATATCAACTCTTTAAAGAATTACAAGAACTTGGGCAGCTAGGTGGCGTAGTGGATAAAGCACCGGCCCTGGAGTCAGGAGTACCTGGGTTCAAATTCGGTCTCAGACACTTAATAATTACTTAGCTGTGTGACTTTGTGCAAGCCACTTAACCCCTGTGCCTTGCAAAAACTTAAAAAAAAAGAATTATAAGAACTTATGAGAAAGAGATATAATCCCTTTTTTATTGAACATATAAATTCCCACACAGGATTGCCTAGACCTATATATGAAGGTAATCATAGGGCTGATCAATTAGCCCTTCCACTTCTTATAAGTTTAGTAGAAGAGCAAGCCAGACTGTCTCACAAAAAATTTCATCAAAACGCCTCTTTACTGAGGAAAGTATTTAAAATCACCAGAGAGCAAGCAAGGATTATAGTAAAATCCTGTCAGCAATGTTTTCCATATTTACCTACCCCTCCAAATTATTCTAACAATCCTAAAGGCCAGACTCCTAATGAGCTGTGGCAGATGGATGTAACTCATTATACACCTTTCAGAAAAATGAAATTTATTCATGTTGCTGTAAATTCATTTAAATAATATACAATGGCCACAGCACAAAGTTCAGAGGCTACACAAGGTATGATTGATTATTTATTCCATTGTTTTGCTATTGCAGGGATTCCAAAATCCATAAAAACATAAAATGACCCTGGATATACTTCTGTGCCATTTAAACAATTTTGCCTATATTATAATATAAAACATATTATGGGTATTCCTTACAACCCCACTGGTCAAGCTTTACTAGAAAGGAAACATAAAGATCTTAAGAGATGTCTGGAAGTTAAAAAGAAGGGGAATATATAGTGACAAAAAGGGAAACAAAAGAGGAAATTAAATCTTGCCTTGTATACCATGGATTTTTTAACATTGAATGATAAACAATTAACACCTGTAGAAAGTTTCTTTAATAGGGATATGCAACATGAAGAGAAAGGCATGGTCATGTGGAAGGACCCTAAGGATGGACATTGAAAAGGACTTGATCAATTACTAACCTGGGGTCAATGTTATGCTTCTGTTTTATCCACAGATGGAGAAACTGTCTGGATACTGGAAAGGAACATCAGACCATGCAGACCAGATGAATCAAATAATAATACAGAAAATGAATAACTTAACTTAAGAAATCAAAGAAGAAAAGAGGAGAAGGAAGAACAGACCATGCAAAAGGAGAGCATTACATGATCTTACAGGACAGTTTGTGATGCTTACATTAATCATGAACAATTTGGGGTCTGTAAAAGGAACTGAATATTGTACTTAAATTCAAAACCCTCTGTGGGTAACTACTCTACAATAGGGAGAGAATATGGCTGAAGTTTTATTAATAGGGAAAGCTGCAAATTATTTGGGATATAACAAGGTTCCAACTGGAGATAACAAAGAAGAGGCTGAGAAGAGAAACTGGGCATAATTTTTCTGGATTAAATATTATGAACCTATATGATTTTTTAAAATATGTACTGCTGAACCATGTATTAAATTAAGTAAAACTAACCATTCAGCTCATCCAAATAGTTATAACATGGGATCATTTAGGACCTTAGAAATGCCAGGAATTCCATTTGTAGAAAATACTGAAGGTAGAAAAATATTTCGTACAGAACCTCTTTGTTTAAATTCACATGCTTGGGATTTTAAACATGAACATTTAAACATTTATTCCTCTATATGGGTTACCTGTCACACCCCATATAGAGGAATTTATGATCATTCTATTTTGCTACAAGTGTGGAATTTTCCTGTTAAGAGTTATTTCATGGGGTATTCCAGGTCATATTGAACCAATTATGTGCCAGAAATAAGGTTAGTTAATTTCGGGATATGGAAGACTATGGCAGCAATAGATAAGATAAGATTTATACAGTGGAATATGACATTGGGCAAAATATCTTATGCAGAAAAGAAATTGTCAATAATTGCATGTACAGGACCAAATCTCCTTTCATGATAGGATGTTCCAAAAATGTCAATATTACTAGAGAAAGAGAGGGGTATGGGGGTGGTTAAGTGGTGAAGTGGATAGAACACTGGCCTTGGAGTCAGGAGTAACTGAGTTCAAATCCAACCTCAGAAACTTAATAATTACCTAGCTGTGTGGCCTTGGGCAAGCTACTTAACCCCATTGCTTTGCAAAAACTAAAAAAAAAAAAAAAAAAAAAAGAGGGGTATAATGTTAACTGTTATAATTGCATTATTTGAGCATGTGTAGGTAAAGAAGTGATGAATTATGATGTTTTTTATGATAAGACAACTGAAATTTGCTATAATACCCACTAAGGCAGAAGGTTGGTATATGTCTTCCACTGATGAATTTTTAGAAAAGGTGTTAAGAATTAGGCAAAAGAGATATAGATGAATTGCAAGGTATTTGGAACATTAAGTGTTATAGCAGCAATTGCAGCTGGTACGTCTGCAACTATATCCATATAAGTGATGAGTAAAGAAAAAATAGAAGCAATTTATATTCAAGAATTGTTAGAAAATTTTACTAGAGCGCTAAAGACTGAGGAGAAAATTAATGAAGATCTTTATCATTTGATTAATGCATTACAAATCTCTGTAATGAACACAGGGGATTATCTGGTTTAATATTTCTATAACTATGGATATGAATCAAATACATGAAATTGTTAATGATAGTGCATTGGCACCTAGAATGGAAATGGTCTCAGATTTTCATAATTTGTTTAATTATGTTAATAGGTCTCATCCTTTTGATATTATGAACCTATTAGTGAGCATGATTCCTGGTATTTTTGCATTATTATTGTTATTATGTTTTATCCCCATTTGTCTCAACTGCCTTTTTCTCTGGGACAATACTTGGGTACCCAAATACACCTCTTACAGCTTCAGCATAAGTCTGAGAAGGGGTACTGTTGACCTTCTGTAGGAGTGAGTAAATAGATGTCCTTGGATTTAAAGTAACCAAGGTTAAGCATGTATTCTTGCTCATTAATGGTTTGGTTGACTCACCAATGAACCCTGACGTAAAACATCTGTGGAGTTAGAGGTGTGTGGGAACCTTTTTGGATAAAAAAGTCTACAGACTTCAAAGGACACATATCATAAATTTAATCAGGGAAGTTATGCAGCTGGGCTTCATCTGACTTGTTATGTTTGAGGTAAGTTTTGTTATAAAAGTCTGAGTATTCAACAATAAAGTTAAGAAGGAATTGTTTTCATGACCTTAAATGTTGGTGCTTTCCTGACATCTAAGTGTTTGTGGAACATTTTCTTCAACCTGGCTCTCAAGTAAATGTTCAGATGCACACCTGAGTTATGACTGGCGATAGGATAAAACAGGTTGTTTTCAGATGAAGAAATTAAAGCCATCTATAATCACATGAAAAAATGCTCTGAATCATTATTGACTGGAGAAATGCTATCCAAGATGACACCTCATAGCTATCAGACTGGTTAAAATGACAAGAAAGGGAAATGACCAATCTGGGAGAGGATGTGGCAAATCTGGGATTCTAATGTATTGTTGGTAGAGCTATGAACTAATTGAACCATTCTGGAGAACAATTCAGAACTAACCCATACGGCAATCAAAGTGTGCATAGCCTTTCATCCAACAATACAACTAGGTGGTGCATTCCTTAGAGCACTGGTTTCAGTATCAGACTGCCTCAAACACTTGCCACTTAATAGCTGTGTGACCCTGATTAATTCACTTAATCCTGATTGCCTTAAATACAGAATCAGCACTGGCCATCCTGATCCATATCTGGCCACTGGATCCATATGACTCGGGGAGAAAAATTGAGGCTGGTGACTTAACACAGACCGTCCTCACTCAAATCCAATTCATGTGTTTATCATTGTATCATCTCCCAGATATCATAGTCTTCTTCCTAGAATGAAGGACAAACATCATCATCATCAATACCATCACTAGATATATATCCCGAAAAGATCATACAACAGAGAAAAAGGCTTACATGCACAAAAATATTTAGGGCAATTCTTTTTGTAGTTGCAAGAATTGGAAATTGAGGGGATGCCCATTAATTGTGGAATGGCTAAGCAAATTATTGTATATGAATGTGATGGAATAAGTAATGTTCTTGAAGAAATCTTTAAGAAGTTTGGTATTGCAGTGAATGTTGGATAGTGGCCCTGGAGTCAGGAGGACTTAAGTTCCAATCCAGCCTAAGGACCTAATACTCAGTTGTATGACCTTGGACAAGTCACTTAACCCCATTGCCTTGCAAAAAAATAACTAAAAAAGACATAATGAGTGATCATACTTTAGAAAAACCTGAAAAGATTTATATAAACTGATATTGAATGAAGTGATCAGAACCAAGAGTACACTGTACACATCAAAAGCACCATTGTGAGATAGTCAATTTGGGTGGACTCAGTTCTTCTCAGCAGTTCAGACAAGGACAAATATAAAAGACTTGTGACGGAAAATGCCATCTACATCTGGAAGAACAATTTGGAGTCTGACTGTAGACAAAGGCATATTATGCACATTTTTTAAAACTTCTTTTATGTTTTTCTCTTTCTCCTGCTTTTTGATCCTTTCCCTTTAGTTCTAATTCTTCATTCATAACATGACTAATATGGAAATCTTTAAACTTTATTGTACTTATACAACTTCTATTGCTCATTGCCATGGGAAGGGGGGAAGGAAGGGAGAATGGAAAAAAATTGTGAAACTCAAAAATTCGCAAAAACTCAAGTGTTGGAAACTATTTTTGCACGTAAAACTAAAATAAAATATAATGCCATTAGAAATATGGGGTTTTGGGGGTGCCTAGATGGTGCAGTGGATAGAGCACTGGCCCTGGAGTCAGGAGTACCTGAGTTCAAATCCAACCTCAGACACTTAATAATTACCTAGCTTGTGACCTTGGGCAAGCCACTTAACCCCATTGCCTTGCAAAAAAAAAAAAAGAAATGTGGGGTTTTATCAGTAGTTTAAATCAGCAAGCATGGATTGAAAATAGAAAAATGAGAAGTGTATGCTCCTTTCAAGACCTAAAATCAAATGCATTCTTCAACCTACTGATCAAAAAGCTAATATCAATATCACATACTGAGATTCATTTTAAATGGGAAAAGCAATCTAATTAAAAATCATACTATTTTAATAGATAAAAAAACTACATCTTTTATAACTTTGAAGAAGTGAAAAATTTATGACCTTTGTCTGCTAAATATAATTACAAAGTATAGCAGGAATGGTTGATTTTGTACAAGTTAAAAATGTAAAAATAGAATAAATTCATTTAGATTAAGAAGGAAAAACTGGAATTTGTTTGTAAAGATACATCAAATATCAATGTTAAAAGCTTGCCTTTGAAATTTCAAAGAAAATTAAATTAGAATTGTGGGAATAAGATTCATTGATTAATAGAGAAATGGTCAAATGATCTGAAGATTTTTAAGGGGGAAATACAAACTTTAAACAATCATTTAAAAAATAAATATCAAACAATAAGGAAAGTAAAATTTAAAGAAATACAAAGTATTCTATAATTTAGGAAAAAAAATTTAAAGATGTTAGGTAGCATTAAAGAAGATAAAAGAAAGTAGACACACTTGGTGTAGTTGGTAATTGACCCAATTGTTTCCTAATATAATTTAGAATGATTTGAAATAAATTTGAAATGAAATTATTATAGACCCTTTGAATCAGTAAGTCCTGGAGTAACCCTCTGGAGATCACTGAGGGAAAGATGGGTTATATTCATCAAAAATTTTCCTAACAATCAGATTTTTAATAAAAAACAAAAAGAGTTATAAACAATATTCCCAGTGTTTGAAGAATGTCTATACCAATTGATAAACAAGTAACACAATGAATGACAAATATAAAGATTTCAGAGAAGTATGTAAATTTTTCCTAGCTAGATATAGAGAAAAGAATATTAGATTTTGAGTCTGCGATTTTCAGTTTAAATTTTGTGTAATCATCGGCAAATTATTGAACTTCTCTTACTCTCAGTTCTTCCTCTGTAAAATAAAATTATTGGATTAGATAATGCCTAAGGGGTACTTTTCTGGTCTCTAATTATCTATGTATGCATCTGGGTCACTTAGTGAAGTATTTAGCATGTATAAATAAGAATTCACACACATGTTCCTGCTTATGTGAACATATATTTGTATATTATGAGTGCATATACATGTAACATATAGTGTTATGTGGAAATCTATATAGATATCCATATACATATGTATATACACACAACATACATATTATATACATATTTATTATATGTTCACATATAGTTATATAATTGCATATATATTTATATCAAATAAAATATAGATATGTATATGTGTATACATGCATATATGTGCATTTTGGGTGGGTGCATATGTATGTATGTATATGATACAGATGTGGAGAATGCAATACTGGAACCAAATCTAATACTAAAATGAAAAAAAGTTCTCAAGTCAATAATGAGAGACAAATGAAAAGATCTCTCCTTTCCCTTTGTTAAATAAATGCTTGTCTATCATGAAGTATATTTAGCACTATTTTCCACACAGAGAAATGCTATAGAAAAAATAGCATTTGATCAAGCATATTCTGTCTTATTGCTTCTAAGAGTTGATCTAACTAATACAGTCTAATATCAGTTGTTTTTCAGTTATGACTTCATTTGGTATTTTCTTGGCAACAACAATCCTGGAGTGGTTTGTCATTTCTCCAATTTGTTTTATAGATGAAGAAACTGAAATAAATGAGGTCAAGTGACTTGTCCATAACACATGTCTGAGACTGGATTTCAAATCGGGGGCAACTAGGTGGCATAGTAGATAGAGCACTGGTGCTGGAATCAGGAGGACCTGAGTTCAAATCCGGACTCTGACACATAATAATTGTCTAGTTGTGTGACCTTGGGTAAGTCACTTAACCCCAGTGCCTTAAATAAATAGAAAAATAAAAATGAAATCAGAAAGATGTGTCTTCTTCATCTAGACATTGTGCCTTCTAGTTGCACAAAATCAATACTAGTAATCCAAAACACTAGTTTAAATAAAGATTTCCTGCCTGTTTAACTGTGAAGTTAGTACTGCTCTCACATGTTAGAGATAAACACAGTCCAGTGATCTCATTGATATAGGGAATCTTTGGAGGAGAAAACTCTAGTAATGTGGCCCAGTATCCTAAGTGCTGCGAGCATCTTAAAGTGAAGAGCCTTCCCTAGGGTCAGCAGTATCTATTAGAGATGAAATGATCATGATTCCTGTCTTTGGGGTTTTCTTGAAGCTTTTATTGCCTATTTTGCAAATATTGTCATCCGTATTTTGCATGAAACTTGTTACTGGGTCCTTGTTTACTAGGCTTTATAGTTAGTAAGTAGCAAAACTAAGAATGGGACCAATACCACCTGAATGTAGGCCCAGGGCTCTTTCAGAAATACCCTATTGTCTCATTATGGCTTTTTACAGGCTGAATCTGGCACTAGATGTGGACTCTAATGAAACCATAAAAAATAAGTGATATGGAAGAGAGATTTCCCTAAAGAGCAGAGTAGAACAGGAATATTATTTAAATATTTTGACTACTTCACACATATTCCCCCGCAAAGAAAAAAAAAGTGTTACATACATGTGGGGAGGAGGAAATAGACATCATCTCTCTCTGTCTAGACAAAAATGTAAATGGATGCCATTTAATATATTTATCAAGACATTGATTTATTATTCCATCCAGAAAAGGTAAGTGTGAATTGATTTACAGGCTACATTTTTCTTTCTCAAGGAGTCTAAGAATATGACTAGACAATCTATAGGATCAATAAACATATTTAGACAATCTATAGGATCAATAAACATATTTAATCAAGGATAAAGATTTAGCAAACAGAATGAAATCATACTTGGAAAGCTATGATATTTCTTGCATATGAAAAAGATCATTCTATTTAGAAAACATTTGTAATCTTCAGAACTTAATAATTTTCTGATAGAACTAAATCATGGCTTAGAAAGGACTTGAAAAACAGTCTGTTTCTCCTTGCAAAGACTTGTTCTATAGATATTCATAGTAGTCAAAGTTTTTGGATAATTATTTTTTTTGGATAATTATTGTCCACAACAAAGTGATAAACAGTTTGTTAAGGTCCTATGAAACCAATGATATTTAATACACAGGATTAGAAGAAGGCTTAGAGTGTGTAGCGTGCAATTTTCTCATTTTATACTTGAGAATATAGAGGTTTAGGGAAGTTACATTTTTCCTCTGCATCACCTAACTATCAAGTATCTACACTGGGATAAGAAGACTCATCTAATTGTTGACAAGTCGAATATTCACCCATTCTACTATACTATTCGAACCGAAATTAAAGGAAAGCATATTACTTGAGAACTAAACTTAAGAAGGATATTATACTTAGGGTAGAATTTCATCTGTGTCATCTATTTTCTTCTTCAGTCTTTGATTTCCTGAAGAGAATTAAGTGGGTATAGTTTCATTCTTTTGAATGTCCTGTTTGTGCTTATTTACTTTTATTTTCATTCATTAAGAGACTTTGCCAACTCTCTTCAACTTTGAACTGATTAACCTGTTATAACCTCATACAAAAGGGAATCAGAGTCCTGAAATCCTCCTCTGAATATCAGAAAATTCTAAAGCATTAAAAGAATTTGTTTTGCATGGCTAAAATTGTCCTCACAAACATTTCATTGTATACTTCCCAATTTCTGTTTGAATGTTGGGATGCTGACAAGGGAATGTCCTGGGTAGAACTAGAACAGAGTCTAATGTGGCTTGTCTTTTGGCCCTCATTATCCATTATAACATAAAGAACCTTCCCCAGCATCTGCCAATGTCTATCCAGCAAGACTCACGTTTCTTATCCTATGCTGCCCCTTCCTCCTCCTCCTCCTCCTCCTCCTCCTCCTCCTCCTCCTCCTTCTTGTTCTTCTCTCTCTCTCTCTCTCTCTCTCTCTCTCTCTCTCTCTCTCTCTCTCTCTCTCTCTCTCTCTCTCTCTCTCTCTCTCCCCTCTGAATGAAAGTTTGCCCCTGAGATACTTTTTTGGAAACCTGGGCAGGTTATGAAGCCTCTATTTGACTCATTTTGCTCATCTGTAAAACCAAGATAATAAAAGCACTTTTCTTCCAGGATTGTTGTGTACTTCAAGTGAGATCATAATTTCAAAGCACTTAGCCAGCTTGTGGCACTGACTAAAATTCAGCCAGATGTGAAAAGAGAAGACATTTGATGAAGAATTCACATCAAGGTATTATTGACTGATAGAAATCAATGTTACCTTTCATTGTGGATATTAAGAGAATATAATTAGACAGGAATAATTAGAGAAACATAAGGATTTCTGGAATTAAAAGTCAGGAGCTTCTTGGTCAGTATATGATATCTCTATCTATCTAGTTCTACCCATTTATCTGTCTATCTTTTTTATCTATCATTTATCCATCCATCCTTCCTTCCATCCATATATTTATCCATCCATAGATCCATTCATCTATGTATGTATGTATGCATGTACATATGTATGTATCTATCATCTATCTATCTATCTATCCATCTATCTACCTATCTATCATTTTTAAGGACAGTTAAATGGTGCAAAGCATAGAGCATCAGTCCTGTAGTCAGGAAGATTCATTTCATGTAATCAAATCTGTCCTAGACACTGGTTGTGTTACCCTGGGAAAGTCACTAGACACTGTTTGTCTCAGCTCCTCATAGGTAAAATGAGCTGGAGAAGGAAATGATAAAACACCCCAATATCTTTGCCCCCAAACATCTAAATGAGATCATGAAGAATCAGACATGACAACAGCAATAAAAGCAATATGTTTATAGATTATGTCATCTGAAAAGGAGTGCTCATGTTTCACCAAATTCCAAAGAGGTCCATGGTAAAGAAATGCATACTTGCAACATAATTTTTAGTGTTTTGGAAAGAAGAATATTTCTAAGTGCATAAAATAAGCAACGCTCTAAAGCACAAAGATTCTTAGAACACGGAATGTCGCATGCTACAAACAGAAAAAGATCTTACAAGATATAATATTATAATTGAAAGGAACCATATGTGAAAGAACATAAATTGTTAAAGTTGTAAAGAAATGTAAAGATTATGTGGAATGTACTCTTTTTTTTGGTAATAGAAGAGAAAACTGAGTCCAGTAGTGATGCAGTTTTCATGCTTTATTCTAACAGATGGAAGACATAAGAAAGCTAACAGAGAGAAATTTCACAGATGTTGCAGAATTCATTTTCCTGGGATTTTCTCACTTTCCCAAAATCCACGGGCTCCTGTTTGGGGTTTTCCTAGTGATCTATATAAGTATCCTGATAGGAAATGGTCTCATCACCATAATAACCAAGACTGATCCCACTCTCCAAACTCCCATGTACTTTTTCCTTGGAAACTTTTCATTCTTAGAAACCTGTTATACATCAGTAACCCTTCCTAGATTGCTCTGGAATCTTGGGACCCAGAAGAGAAGTATTTCCTTTTTGGCCTGTGCTGCCCAACTTTGCTTCTTTCTTATTCTGGCTGTCACTGAATGTTCCCACTTGGCCATAAGGGCCTATGAGCACTATGTGGCCATTTGTAAGCCCCTTTACTATCCTGTCATTATGAACCAAAAGTTGTGTGTCCAACTAGTATTTGTCTCCTGCATCAGCTCCGTTGTTAGCCGATAGGGCAGACAACTTTGATTTTCTCTCTTCATTTCTGTTTCCCAAAACTCAACCATATTTTCTGTGACATGACTCCTTTACTAAGAGCAGCCTGTGGAAACGCATATATGAATGAGCTCTCAATCACTATTGCTATGATGATATTTGTTGTGACACCTTTTATGTTTATACTGACGTCCTATTTCAAAATCATATTTACAGTCATGAAGCCGCAATCTGCAAAAGGGCGATACAAAGCCTTTTCTGTTTGCTCATCCCACCTAATGCTTGTACTGATGTATTTTGGCATAGGCATTGTTGTGTATTTGAGACCCAAGTCTGAACATTCAGCAAATTTTGAAAAAAATCACTTCTCTTTTGTACCTCACAATAACTCCTTTATTTAACCCCCTTATATACAGTCTGAGGAACAATGATGTCATTGTACCATTACAGAAATTAATATCTAAATGGCAAGATTTGTAAAATAAATCATAGAAGTCAATGAAACTTCTTTCTTTTCATTTGTTTCAAAGCTCTCATAGGTATCTATTTCTAATTTCTAGTTTCCACTTCTACTTAATATCCTTCAGTTCAACCAATCAATCCATAAACATTTTTTTTAGGTTTTTGTAAGGCAAACGGGGTTAAGTGGCTTGCCCAAGGCCACACAGCTAGGTCATTATTAAGTGTCTGAGACCGGATTTGAACTCAGGTACTCCTGACTCCAGGGCCGGTGCTTTATCCACTATGCCACGTAGCCACCCCCATAAACATTTTTATTTTCTTTCTCATTGCCAAGCACATCTCATTGGAAATGTTAAAAAAAAAGAAAAAAAATAGTCCTTTCTCTCAAGAAGATTATAGTCAAGGGAGGAGAGAACTACTTTTAAATTCAAGTCCTATCGTCTTCTACCTTTAGAAAAAAAATCTGTTTCTGTGTTATCATAAGGCGACTTTAGTCTATCTTTAAAGCTCTCTTACTAGGAAACAAATATTCCTTTGTTGTTAAATGTTGAATTTAGGCAATTGCTTGAAAATATGTTACAAACTAAAATGATCCAGCCTAAAATTGAGCAGTACTTTTTAACGTGAATCCAATGGACCCAGTTAAACATTTCATTTAAACAAACTGGCAAGTACCTAAATTTTCCACTATATATTTCTGACCTAAGAAATAGAATCAGAGTAATTGTTCTATTTTTAATAAAACTATTGACCAATGACTCACAAACATAGTTCTAGACTTTGTCACATTAGCTTCCATGTGACTTTTAGATCTCCTTATTATTGAGGAATCCATTCTTTATCCATTTTTTTCATTGTCATTTCCCCCCCTTTTGAATAAATGTGGAGGAGTTAAAAATATTTCTCATTTTATATCTGACCTTCTTAATTTAATGCTTTCAGTTATTAAGTGAAACAGGATGAACATACTCAATATTTCCACTTAAGCCTCTTTGCTTTACTAATCTTTTAAAATGGAAAGAAGGAATTAAAAATAGAAGTATCATTTGAAGCAATACCTTGCAAACCTTAGTAATCTATGACAGCTTGCCAAGGGCAGAAACTGTGAATCTGTAGACCATTATTCCATGAAATAATAATATGGGAAGAAGAGTAAATGATATAATGACTAGTGCAATATTTTTTCCTTTTCTTCAAGGGGTTAATTCACATAATCACAGTGTTGGAAAGGACCTTGGGATCCATGCATCTAGTCTGTAACTTTGTTAAAATGTCATCTGTAATATGTTCAAGAAGTTGTTTTATATTAACATTTAATCTACACTTATTAATATTAAATTAATGATTTTTATCAGTATATCCTGTCTTGTCTTAGGGTATCAACTGTTTTTGCAAATACTGATGAACCAGTCTCTTTACTAGATCCACAAGGAATGTTCACCATTGCTTTGGGCGCTGTGAAATTGTGATTTATCCAGGGTCAAACAGTCATTATGAGGGAGAGAACATTCTTAAATTTAGCTTTCTAATGATGAGACGAAGTTATTTATCCAATGCCTAATATTATCTATATTTTTATATTGCAGATGTTCTTGCTGTTCTTGTACTAGTATTTTCCTCCTTACATTTTATATATATATATATATATACATATTTATATATATTTACTATTGCCCCTTGATACAAATTTAATCCTTTAGGGGCAAAGATAACCAATTTTTCAATTTTTTACATCATAATCTTGAAGATTTTTACTGATCTGGCCTTTTTTATATTTCTTGGTTATCAATGTCTTTTATAAAAGATTGACTGAATGATGTAAAATATTTTAATAAGAAATTTTAATTTAAAGAGATAAAAAAAGAGAAACTACATTATTCTGAAAGCCATCAAATGAATAAAACAATGTCATATATATGTAAAAGTGTGTTTATGTGTATATCACTTGAAGATTCTTAAAGTCATTAATAAGGAAAGTCATAATTTTGAAGTCCAATCTCATGTCTAGAAAATATTTGAAATAATTTCAAAATTAATAAATATTTAAATGCAATAAACCTTTTAGAACTATAGTAAAACAAATTGATTTTTTGATTTCTTAAAGAATTAGAAAATTATAAAATCCTTGTAATTATAGGGCAATAGATAGTTTTTATATATTTCAGATGTGAAATGCATGTTTCATAATGTCATTTTCCTCAATTATTTCATAATTTGAAATATAATTGAAACCAAAAGCAAAAAACACAACATTTAAAGAACTTATCTTTTTAAACACTTTATTATTTTTTTTTGCCAGGTAAACAAGGTTAAGTGACTTACCTAAGATCACACAGCTAGGTAATTTTTAAGTGTCTGAGGTCAGATTTGACCTCAATTCCTCATGAATCCAGGGCTGGTGCTCTATCCACTGCACCACCTAGCCACCCCTTTTAAAACATTTTAAATGGAAACCTATTATGAATGAGAAAAATTCTAATGTTAAATTTAAAAAAAAAAAGAGTAATTATAAGATTAAAATTATATGTACATAAGAGGGCAATGGCTGTGATATAATGAAAATATAATGACTGAATCAGACATGGTGAGTTCAAATCACAGTTTTTCTAACCACTAAATTGTTACCTTAGCAAAGTTATTTAAACATTCTGTGAATAGTTGACTTTTAAGATCACTTTCAGCTAGAGAAGAATTATTTTTATGGATTATTCTTTGTATTTGTAGTAGATAGATTACTATAATGCAATGAGGAAAAAGTCAAATTATAAAGATCTCTACAAAGATCTTTATGAAAAATTACAAAGTGAAAGATGAGGACCAGAAGAATGGGATGTATACATAATATGTTATTATAAGATTAAGTCAAAATGTTGACAAGAAGTTCTTTATGTATTAAAGTTTTAAATATATACATAGATTTCTTTTTTTTTTCTTTTTTTTTCTTTTTTGCAAGGCAATGGGGTTAAGTGGCTAGGTAATTATTAAGTGTCTGAGGTCATATTTGAACTCAGGCCTTCCTGACTCCAGAGCTGGTGCTCTATCCACTGCAACACCTAACCTCCCCAAAATATATATTTATTGAACAATTATAATTTTTTGTATGTTTAAGCAGAGTTTGCTAGTAAATATTTAAAAACTAGCTCTCTGAGGAAAAAGTACAATCTTTATTATTAATAATTTCTTCACCTCTTTCTTAATATAATAAATTGATTTGTAATAATTGCCAATTTCTGAGGTGTAATTCACACTGACAGGTTAACATTCATCTCTCAAGAAACAATTTATACTGGCTCAAGAAATCTTTAGATTTTTAATTGTTTTTTAAAATAAATATTATATTTTATTTTCATTCTATTAATATGACAAGTTTTAATTGTAATTTGAAGTTAATTCATGTTTTCAAAATAAAAAATAGTCACACCCTCATACCTCTAAGAGTCATTATTTAATACATGAATAATTGAATGGTTTTCAATAATGAAAATGCAATCTATCAACATGCATATAATGGAAAATATTGTTGATCACTAAGAATACAATAAACAGAAACTAAAATAATTAAAAGTTTTCACCTTACAACCACCAAATCGGCAGAATAAAAAATGATGGAAATAGTCAGCATTCTAAGACTTGTGGGTTAGTTAATTTTCTAGGACTAGATTTCTTTATTTCTGTGTGTATATATATATATATATATATATATATATATATATATATATATATATATATATATATATGTATATACATAGTGACACACATGTGGAGAAAAGTATGACTATATAAACACAAGCATATGATGACATACAATATATATTACCATTTCTGAGAAATGATACATAGATATATTTTCATTTTCATTTTAAAAAATATTTTCCAGGAAAAGATAATTGAACTAATAGGCTACCAAACTGACTTGATTTAATAAAACTTGAAACAGAGTTCTCTCTTCTCATTTTTTCTTTCTCAAGATGGGGTTACTACATGCATAGCAAATTCTTAATCTAAGTCATTTTTCAAATCCATTTAAGTATTCATACATTTGTGAATTTAAATATATTTGCACACTTATGCATGTATGTTTGTGAATAAGAATGTGGTACACTGAAGAGAACACTGAGCATGGATTCAGGAGGAAATGAATTCAATCGAACTTCAAATACTAAAAGTGTGATACTGGGTAAGTCACATAACCTAGCTTGCCCTCAGTTTCCTCATCTGTAAAATGAGCTGGAGAAGAAAACAGAAAAAGCATTCCAGAATCTTTGTTAAGAAAACCTCTACTGAAGGTAAAAAGAATCAGATATGACAACTAAAAGAGCAAAAAAAAAATTAAACAAGGGTAAGTAATATTTTGGTATATAATTGATTCAAAAAACAACATAAAAACAAAAAATCAAATCTTCTTGAAATCTGTCGTATAATGCAAATAAAAATTTCCAAGATTGAATATGCTTAAAAATTATATTATGTCAAAGCAAAGTAAAATGGAACTCTCAATTCCTTCATTTTGAAAAACATCATCATGACCAGGACTACCACTAGCACCACCACCATCATCATCATCATCTTAGATTTGCAAAATACTTTCCATGTATCATTTCTATAGCTTTCCAAAACTACTCTGTAAAGGAAATGCTATTTAATATCATTCCCATTTTGCAAATTAGAGAACTAGAAATTAGAAAACAAAGACTTCCCAATGACCACAGTGAAAAGAATATTCTGGGACAGGAATCAAATTGAGGATTTCTGGAACATAAATCCAAGATTCTGTATACACTATCAAAAGTGTTTTATTTCTGCTTGTGGATTCCCCCAATCTGTTCTCCATTTTATCATGCCAGCCTACACCTTCTTTTATCTCCTTCCCCTCCTAATCTCTTGGAAGTTAAATTTGATTTCCACACCAAATTGAATGTTTATGTAATTCATTTTGGAAAGGGATTCATGATTCTGATATTAATTGTTATGATATTTGCAATGACTTATATTATCTAGACATTTTAGAATGCCACTTTCCCCAGAAGATTCTGTCTTGGGAGTCAGGAACACTACAATTTAAAATGATCTATCAACTTTTGACATGCTCACAGTTCTTACATTTCTATGCTTGTGCACATTAAGTGAAGGGCACAAAATCTGTTCAGGTCACAGAACTCTGGTTCTGTATACCATTGACTAATATGACTCCCAAAATTTGAGGCAATCAGCTTAAGAACTGTTCCCCAAAGACCCTGGAATGCCTGCATGGTTCATGCACAAGTCTGTCATAGGAAATGCTACTGAACACCTGAGAATGATTATGTCATGGTCTCGTTCACTTATGCTTTTATGTATGAGCTCTCCTCAAGGAGGACTTCATTGAAAACTTGTCTTCCTCATTCATAAATTAATTAAAGTACTACAAGATTATTGGTACATTTAACTGATCTGCTCTGCTTTGCCTCCAAACATTCTCAGGTTAGAGATCAGTCCAGTACAAACTACACTTGAAATTCTGTTGAGAACTCTTTAAGTTAATTCCAGTGAAAGTAAGGTTGACATTCTCTATTACATTCCATTCTCTTCCTCCACTGTATATGTTTTTCTTTCCCTTTATGTGAGATAATTTACTCTATTCTAACTCTTTTTTCTCTTTCACCAGTGCAGACCTCTTTCTTATCCCTTTACTTTTATTGTTTTAGAATCATCCCATCATATCCAACTCACACCTGGACCTTCTTTCTCTAAATTTCCTAATAATGAGAAAGCTCCTGAGAAGTTACAAGTATTTTCCAATAGGAATGTAAACAGTTTAACATTATTAAGTCCCTTATGATTTTCCTTTCCTGTTTACCTTTCTATGATTTTATTGAATCTTGAGTTTTATAAGTCAAATTTTATATTCAGTTTAAGTCTTTTCATTAGGAACACTTGAAAATTCTATATTTGAATGAATATCATTTTCCCGATGGATTATATTCAATTTTGCTAGGTAGGAGATACTTGGTTGTAATCCTAGCTATTTTACCCTTTGGAATATCATATTGAAGCCCTCAGATTCTTTTTTTTTTTTCAGTTTGTTTTGTAAGGCAAATGGGTTTAAGTGGCTTGCCCAAGGCCACACAGCTAGGTAATTACTAAGTGTCTGAGAATGGATTTGAACCCAGGTACTCCTGACTCCAAGGCCGATGCTTTATCCAGTACACCACTTAGCCTCCCCAGCCCTCAGATTCTTTAACGTGGAAGTTGCCAAATTTTGTATTATCCTGACTTTGGCTCCATGATACTTGAATTGTTTGCCTTCTGACTGCTTGCAATATTTTCTTCTGAACTTCTGGGAGTTCTGGAATTTGAGTATTATTGGGTATTTTCATTTGGGGATCTCTTTCAGGAAGCAAGTAGTGGATTCTTCTAATTTTGTACTGCTTTTCCATTTGACCAATTCTACTCTGAAAAGGAGTTTTTTCTTCAATGAATTTTCATCCCTTATTTCTTTTTCATATGATCAATTATGCTTTTGTATATCTTTTTTTCAATTGTATATCAATTTTTTCAATTTTTCAATGTACTCTTCTTTTCATTGGATTGCAGTAACTTTTTTACTATTTGGCCTATTCTGTTTTTTAAGGTATTATTATTTTTTTCAAATTTTGTGCTTCCTTCACCAAGTCATTGACTCTTTTTTCATGAGTTTTTTGCATTGCTC
The DNA here is from genome assembly GCF_037893015.1 of Macrotis lagotis. NCBI lineage: Eukaryota > Metazoa > Chordata > Mammalia > Peramelemorphia > Peramelidae > Macrotis > Macrotis lagotis. The sequence goes on along the minus strand of NC_133660.1, from coordinate 299,074,588 downwards.
TTTTTTTTCTTCCCAATTTTTCATCTCTCTTATTCTATTTTTAAAATCCCTTTTGAGTTTTTTCCATCATCTTAGACAAATTCATAATTTTCTCTCAAGTGGTAGATGCAAGAGTTTAACTTTAGTATCCTCTTCTGAGTGAATGCTTTGGTCTTCTTTATTGTTTGTATTTTGTGTTGTTTGTTTCTTTCTCAGTCTATTAGTTGACTTTTTATTCTTTGCCAAAGTAAAACTGAGCTTCCATAGTAGAAGGTGCACTGTTCCAACGGGTTTTGTGCAGCTGTTCTCAGAGTTAGTTCTGTGGGTCTGTAAGCTTTTAGATCTTCCAAAGTGTGATCTAAGGAGGAGTGTGTTTATTAATCTCCTGGCTTGTGTTCTGTTCTGTGAGTGACAAAAATCATTCTTTTTTTTTTTTTTTTTTTGCTCTGGCACTATGACCATGGTCCCCTCTCTGCTGCATCCATAAACTCTCTTATTCTAGAGCTCCTTTTCCCTCAGAACCGTGACTGGAAGTGGAGCATGAGCAAAGCAACTGCCTCTAGGGCCAGCAAAGAGACCACTAGATTCTTTTTTCTGAGCAGTGGTGTGGATTGAAGGTTCTGCAAGCAACAATTGCTACTTATTCATTTACTTCCAAAGGCCAGACGAGTATATCTCTTAAAATGTTTTTTCAATTATTTGTGTAAATAATTGTTCTGTGTTGATAAATGAAAAGATCATTCATAGTTTTCAAGATTTGAATTTCTGTCTTTTGCTTTTCTATTATATTAATTAATAAAAGGTCATTAATACAACTTGCAATTGTTATTTTGTTACACATTTATTAAAATAACATTATTAAAATTAATGTGAATATATGGTGAATAATTTCCAAACCAAACCTTTGTGAACTAAAAGAATTGTTTAAAATTCTCTTGCCCTTGGCTTGGAAGATCATAGAAATCTCTTAAAATTAAAAGTAAAACCAGACCTTAAAACTTAGTAATTTTAGGGTTATGAGGCAAAAGAGTGAAAAACTTAAATGAATATATAAAATTAAGGATTCTGTCTTTGAGTAGTCTTTTCCATCTATTCAATTTCAGTTGATAATCTTATCAGCTCCCATGAAGTAAATTATTGTTTGAGATTTTAAATTATGTTAACATCAAGAATATTCTGTGCCAAGAACTACTTATCTAACAAACAGTCCTGGGAAAATGATAGAAACTAAGTATAAACTAACATCTCAAACTTATACCAAAATGTGGTTGAAATGGGCACATAATGTAGACATAAAAGGGTGAAAACATAAGCAACTTAGGAGAGCAGATCTCAGATCTTTTCCTAAGAAAAGTCTCCTGGTCCTCCATAGTCTTAATGAAAATGGCATCCCCTGGCCAAAATCCTTGAGGTTGCTGAGTTTCATGATCAGACCAAGTTTTCAATTAGAGGACTTTTAACCCGCCTCTTCAATAAATGTTCATCAATTAGAATTGAGTTTCATTGGTCAGAGAAGTTCTCTGTCAGAAGATCCACACTTCTTTTAAGGTATTTCAGTCTCCCCTTGCTTCTTTTGTTACCAAGAGACTACTGACCATCAATTTGTAGATTATTGGCTGCTTAATTAACAAATTATTGATAATATCTGGAAGTCATGTCTTGGAATTTTATTGACAACACTATCATCTTATATGTTTCTTCCCTTCCATGGCTAAACTTGAGAATATCATCTAAAATCAATATCTCTACTTCCTCTCTTCTAATTGTTAGTGAATCATTCTTAGTCTCACATGACTTTTCATGATCTCCTTCGGGGTTTTCTTGGCAAAAATACTGTAGTGGTTTGTCATTCTTTAGCTCCTTTTAGAGTTGAGGAAACAGAAGCAAACAGAATTAAATGACTTGCCCAAGGGTACATAAGTGTTTGAGGATGAATTTGAACAAAAAACCTGGTGCTCCTGCAGTCAATCATGTAATATGGTAATAGAGGAAATAGTGGACAGAGAAATATGTTCTATAACTTATCTATTCCTTCTATGATGAACATGTCAAATAGTTAACCACTGAATTGGCCTCACATTAACTCTGACCACCACCCCCCCCATCCCATTATCCAAAGTATTGAGATTTGGTCCATAAACATTTTAGTAAAGTGCTTTGCCCACCCCCACCCCCCACAAAGAACTAGGTAGATCCCTTTCCCCAAGTACAAGACAATCCTCTATCAATAAAACAATGGATTTCTTCCTTAACTTGAAAGGATTAAGTCTTTGAGCTAAGGCCCCTCATCCACACATCTTTAATTATCTCATCTTTGCTCTTTGAGTTATATGCCTCATCTTCACATCCCTTTTCTCTGCTCTCTGAGTTACCACTTCCATCTACCATCCATATCCCTAATTACTTACCTTACTGCTTCTTTAAGAGCTCACTCTCTATTTAATTAATTCAAGCATGTCTTTCTTTGGGAAGCATGTCCACTCTTGGGGAGTGTGATTCCTTCAAGTCTCCCCAACTGTTATATCCTTCCTTGTCACTTTTCTTTGATGGTTGCTAATCTCTCTCTTCCCTTAGCTTCTACTAACTACAATAAAACTTAAATATATTTTGTTTTGTCCCAAAATTTTTTTGTATCAGAATTAATCCTTTAAGTTAATTCCTTTATTTTTGATCTATCCCTGAAAGCTTTAGTTACCTACATTTTCTGACAGTAATACAATTATTCATCTGAAATTAGTCTTTCCAAAATAAACAAAAAATGGCTATTTCTTAGTCCACAAACTGCTTGATAATTGACTCACTGCTCTTATCAATTATTCTTCTCTCATTACTCCATTTCGTTTTCTCTCATTTTTTCTGCTGGTTTACTTTCCATCTTTCTACGCTCTCTCTCTTATTCTCCTTTTCTGAATCTTCTAATTTGCAACTTCTGCTTATTGTGGGTATCCCCAAAAGGATATTAAACTAATAAGTAGCTAAAATACCACTTTGACTCAGATACAATGCATCTAAAAACAATCAACATGGTGTTGGCCCTGTCAAAGTTTAATAAGTCTCTAGGACTTCATATTTTTTATTAAAAAGAAAAAAAACTTATCAGCTTCTAATTATAAGTTATAAATCTGGAATTCTATCTCTGTTAAAATGTCAGTCTTCCATAACAAGGTATACTCTAATCCATAACCTGTTGATGGAGCTTGTGTCAGTCCTACCTGGTCAGGCTTGTAGTAGCATCTACAAGATAAGCGACATCTTGCATGAGGAGAGAAAAATCTCACACTTGTTTATAAGCAATTCTCTCTCCAGCCTAAGTGGAATTCTTATCAATAGGAAATTGAAGTACAGATTATAATTTATGAAAGGCTCATAATAACTTCCTACTATATGAAATCTCATAGATTGTCTCACTCAGCTTTTTGGCTCTGTTCTCTTTGTATAAATATGTCTCAAAAACTTTGCATCAGGTTGACATCTTTAATGCTATATTCCCCCTAGAGATTTGGTAAGTAAAATTATGATATGTTAGAGAATATTTTTATAAAAAACTATAATTTTAGATGACCTTTTCATGTTAGACTATTTTTGAAGTTAATCATTTGAAGTGTGTAATTAAAGAGTAATACAGAATGTGATCAAATGTGAGAAAAGACCCAAACATCAGAAGACAAGGGAATTAAAGCTGAGATCTGGGATATAAAAACAGACTATTTTTTCCTAGAAATGAGAACAGAAATTATTACCTTGAAAGAGATATAAAATGAAATTCTAAAGATTCTCCATTTCTACAGATATGCTACAAGGAAAAAGCAAGCAGTCTTTTTGTCTCTTAATAAAATGTTTTCTTAGAAGCTATTTCAAGACTGGAAGATGAAAGTCTAAGAAAGGTCTAAGCACAACGAGCTTCCACAAATAATATGTGATAGTCCATTTCTTTAAAGATTAATAATTTAAAAGACAGCAATAAAAAGTTCCATTCAGTTTCTTTTTATTAGACTAAAAAAGTAATTTGGCATCTCTTTTCCTTTCTTTGTAAAGGTTGTGGGCTATGGGTATAGAATATTAAATATACTTCCAGGTACAGTTCAAGTGCTTGTTCCTTCATCCATTCATTTATTTATTTTGCTGAACTGTTTTATGTATATATATATATATATATGTATTTATACAAATGTTTCTTATGAATCTCTATATATGCACACATACTCATATATGTATAAACAACTATCATGTACATATATAAATATGTATAAATATGTCTGTATATGCATGCATATATATGAGCATATGCATGAAATAATTCTCTGTATGTGTATAAACATATATGTACATATCTACAAATGATTGTATCATCCATATCTATAGATACCTATATCTATTTCATTTTGATTGGACAGGATACCCTATAGGTAGGGAGATAGAAGGAATATATTCAGAAATAAAAATGATATAAATAATAAGCAAGTAATATTTTAATGAAGATATTTGTGGGAAAAGAAACAATATTTTAAAACATTTAAAAATGAAATTTGAGCTTATTTTGAAAACTAAAAATCAAAATCATGACTAATCTTTTTTCAAATTTTACAAATTTTTGATAACTATAATACTATATTAATTCTCAGAAAGATAAAAATAAAGTTAGTACTGATGATGATTTTTGAAAATTAAAAAATTGCATTTCCTTCATTTCAGCAAAATGATGCCTTAGTAACTTTTCCTATGATACTGTCTCCTTTTGATGTGTATATTCAATTTTGAAAAGGATTCTTTGAGAAATAAATCATTAGCATATGACAAAACAATATTTCATTTGCATGACTTTTCTCACATCCATGCAGAGTGGAATTTCATTTGGAAGATCTAGAATTTGATTTTTCACAAAAGGTTGAAATTGATGATTAGAAATATGAAGACATTTTCCAATTGTCAGGGAAAGAGAAAATGTAATTTACAAATAATTGATATGTGTTTGACACGATGTTCAATACTGGATTAATATAAACTCATTTGTTCCTCACATTCCCATCATACAAATGAAGAAACTCGAGACAAAGTTGAGAAACTTATCCTTATTTAAATAGTTAAGTTCTTGATGACAGATTTGAAATCAGATTTTTCTAGTTCCAGTCTAGAAATCTATCCATTGCTCCTCTGAGATTCCCCTAAAAGACCAAACCAATCCTAAAGTTTATTGTGAATATCTAGAAGTCAACAATGAGACTAATGTTTCATTCTTCTAATCCCAATCCTCTTTCCAGTACAAAACATCTCATTAACATATGTTTAGAGTACAAGGTTTGGCACCAGGAGCTCTCATTAAAAAGTAAAAGAGTAGCATGAGATGGAATCTATTCAGAGTAGAGATGGATAACTAACTAGCAATAGAATTTTATAAATTCTGAGTTAAAATTCCATTTTTTTCAAAATATTTATCTCTCTTGTGCAGAAAGAGGTAACAGAGGTTTTAATTGTTATATGACTGACATACGTGTCTAGAGAAATGACTATTGATAGGTTTCAAACATCTGTCAATCAAAGAAAGAGGAAATTAAAGATTGAATCCTCCACAGGCAGGTAAGTATGAATTAATCTACATTCTTTTATTCTTTGATGCATGAGATGTTTTCTATTAGTATTTAATCTTTTTTATCTAACTAGAGGCAGTATCATAGAGGGATAAAGAGCTGAGTTGGAAAATATGGATCATATTGACCCTGTGATGGTGAATAACTCATTTCATTCGTCCAAAATTTAGGCAGCTCTCTAAGGCTATATAGATTGTAAAAAGAGAACAGATACGTATACCTAGAACAGATATGTATATTCCTCATCTGGAATTGTTTATAAATCATCAATCCAGTGACTATAACTAAAAAGTCTCTAAACTAATTTCCATACTCAGTCTGTGATTTTGATTTAAGAATCCACATTCAGCAAAGAGAATGTTATCTTTTATACCAAGCTATGATAAGAATCCACTGAACATCTTTTTGTAAAATGACATTTGTATTATTTACATTTTAATTCATATCAGATTATGGAGAATATGGGTAGGGAAGCACTTTGGAAAGCAATTTTTAGTAAAAGGATCACAAAAGATTTTTTCATGTAAACTGTTCTAATAAGAAAAGTTGCAGCATCAAAAGTAATAAAATAATTTCAATAAAGACAGGAATATTAGTAACAAATAGCATTTTAAAATATTTTATGGCATTTAATATATTTAATTTTTATAGATTTGGGGGGGTTGATAATAATTTTTTTAAAGAACCAATATTTGTTTCCTCCCTTCTACCTATCATTCATTTCTATTAGACATTTAATGCATTAAGAATTATGGTGAATGCCCACATTTACATTTCCTTTTTTCCCCCTTTCACATATGATAGCATCCTGTCAAAAGAGATCAGGCTCTTCATTGTTTTTTGAATGTCTTGTTAGCTTTACTATTGAGAAAAATACTATTGTACTCACTTGGGCATGTCCTATGAACCTTTGATTTCCATCTCTTTGCTGTCTTGATAAATAGCATCAATGTGGGCTACTGAGTTCCTACTAAAATGTAAAGACCTCAGTTTCTTTCAATATGTAAAAAAAAATAACCACACAAAGACCCTAGTGGAATGTCAGTCTTGCCAACTGCAATATCTTTCCCACAAATATATAATGAGAATTACCTCAATCTCTTTCCCAAAACCCCACCCAAGAATAACATGTTCTTTTTCCTTAAAAAAGACCTGACATTCTCTTCTAGTTTTGTCAGATTTCCTTAAGAGAGTTAGCCTTTATTAATTTTTAATTTATTAATTGTTTTTACTTGTTACTGGAACAGCCTTTATGCTTATGTAATAATCTTTTTCCTATACCTCCAAACAAAAGTGGAAGTGTGGAATTCATTTCTGATTAGCACCACCCTTTTCTGGGCTCCACCTCCCCCCAAATAATCCTCACACATTTTTATCAGTAGTTTGGGGACTTTTCTACCTCATACATTTCACTACAATCTTCTATGATTTAGAGATGATTGATGCAAATATCCTTCCCCAGTAGATGCAGTAGTTCTATGCCAGAAACTTTGTGAATTCTTCCTGACTAAAAGATGTTTAAGAACAAATAACATTGTACAAAGTGCTATGGCTACAAAGAAAGAAAATATTTTTATTAACATATTAAATCTATTACCTTCCTCAAAAAAATTTAGCACCTGTTTATTATCATAATTTTCTAAGAAACGAAAGCCGAATTTATGATTTTATTTTCAATGATGCAGAAATTCATTGCCTTCACTGAGTCTAGTAACAAGTTCATAATAAAGTAGAATGTTGGTTTTATGAAATATCCCTTAAAATATGTGGCAAATAAAAAACATATAAGTTGCGGGAGTTTAGAGGCAAAGATGAGAATGATCACTCTGATACCTGAAGAAACTCACTTACCTAGAAAGGGAATGTATTGAAAACATTTTATTTTATAAAATTGGAAATTTGGAGGCTAAGTTCTTGGTTCTTTGAATGATTCCTTTCAAAGATCTTATTTCCCTATGGATCCCTCGCCAACCAAGGCCCAATTCTCTCTGGTAGTTATTTCCTAGGCTTAAAACAGAAGGGGAAATTGAACTGGCATCCGCTCTCTCTTTTCTCTACTTCCTAAAATAATTTGCTTAATTTCTTTCTCCCATTTTCTCCATGAGTGAAACTTGAATAGCTGCTACATTGTAAGGGTTGTGATGAAGAATTCACAGCAAAGATTTATTGACTGAAACCCCAATATACTACCATTCTCAGTAGAGTTTAAAATAAGGTGCAGAATTCATGTTAGAAAATAATAAAAAAGATTGAGGAAAGAAGATAAATAATGGAATTAAATTTCAACTCTGGTTCTCATTTACACTGTCTCTTCATTCCTTTGTGAGGGGCAGGATACCATTTAACATTTTAATGTCTGAATTTCTTTCTATATAAAATGGGTCAAAAAAAACTTATAGTGAGGGACAGATAAGTGCATAGAGTGCTCACCCTGGAGTGAGGAAGATTTATCTTTGCAAATTCAAATTTAGTCTCATGTGATCCTTGCCAAAATAATTAGTCCTATTTGCCTCAGTTTCTCATCTGTAAAATGAGTTAGAAAAAAATTTGGCTAATTTATTCATCATTTTTGCCACAAAAAAACTCTAATTGGGATCACAAAGAGTTGGACCCAAATGGCAATGACTGATCTAAGAGCTATAATTGATATTCTGCAAGAAATTTGGGGAAATTCAAGGCAAAAAGGTATGTATTTTACAAATAATAAAGAACTATTTAAAAGTCAGTTGTAATTATTGATTGGTAAATTCCTTAAGGAATGATTTCATATATATATATATATATATATATATATATATATATATATATATATATATATGTAAAATGATAGCATCAATCAGTGGAGACATATTTGAAAAAAAGATAATTTTCCTACAGTTCTTCCAATAATCAAATTACAACAAACTACTACACCATCTAATATATATTTATTAAGTCCCTACTATAGAAACAGATAAAAGTTGTGAAGATTATCATCTAGGCAGTTGCCTGGTGGATCAGATCAGGTGTGATGAACTCTTCAGGGTCAGAGAAGCAGGAGTAAAAAGACCTTCTCATTCCCATTTTATACAAACAAGGTCCTATTTCTATTAATGATTTTGTACCAATTTTATGTTCATTCTTCAATGGTGATTGCTGTTACTGCTATTCTAAACTTTGGAGTTTATGAGTATTGAAATAGCAGAAATTAAGGAAGAAAGGAAATAAATATTAACTAGATTGTTTCAAAGGAACTGAAAAGAACTCTATGAATCAATGAGAGTGAAGTGAACAGAACCAGAACAATTTAAACAGTGACATCATTATAGAGATAGCTGGCTGTGCTTTGTTCTCAAAAAATTTTTGATATCAGGGAGGTGATGCCATGACAGGTGAGTGAGTTGGATTTGTGAGTATGTATTGGGGGGGGAGGGTGGTGTCCTAAGTCACCAGTCATGCTTTTTCCTCCAGAGTCAACAGATATGGATGACAACTACTGGTGATAGCCCTGGAAGCAGTGGGAGACCTTGGTCTTTTTAAGTTAAGATCTTTCCTAGGTCTTAGTTTTCTGAGGCAATGTCCATTGGTTGATTATGCCTAGGTTAGAGAGAGGAGGCATAGAGGCCAAGAATGACCAACTTAAAAAAAATCAAACTTGGCATATATACCAGTCTGGGAGGGTAAGCCCTCAGGTAAGCCCTGTTATTTGCTTTCACTCTAAGCCAATCTGGGTTCAAACAAGGACTAAGCGGGATTGGTCTAAGACCTATTGTGGAGGGCAAACATTGAAAGACTAGAAATTTCAATGATGATAGGAAAAAACTGAGAGCTCCTACTAGAAGACCTAAGGATTCCATTCCCAGTAGAGCTCATAGATTGGACACTCCTGGTGCAGATGCCTGAAGATGAGACATGCCACCAATTCCTGGCAGAGAGGAGATGCCCTTAAAATACAAAATAAGCATTTTGTGACAAAGTCAATTCTAGAATTTGTTTTTCTGATCTATGTATATTCTCCCTTGGACAGGTACTTGGAGCAATGAATGGAGCACCAAGCCTGAAGTCAAGAACACTCATCTTGAATTTAAATCTGGTCTGAGATACTAACTGGTAGTGTCACTTTGGGTAAATCACTCAATCCTGTTTACCTTAATATACTCATCCTTAAAATGAGTTGGAGAAGGAAATGGTAAACCATTCCATTATCTTGACAAAAACAAACAAAAAATTAAAAAAACCTCAAATGGGGTCATGAAGAATTTTCATAACTAAAAAGAACTTACCAGAAACAAGAAAGTATTTTCTGTGTAAGTCACTATTGCTAAGTGCTTTCTGAGTATTTTGTACTATTAATTCTCCAGTAAATCTGGGACAGAGACCCTAGTATTCTCTCATTTATTGTTGGGAAAAGTGAGGGAGAAAGATATTAAGTAGCTTGAAAGAGTAACATAAAAAGTAAGTATCTGTGGCTGTATTTGAACCGAGGTCTTGATTTTTCCAGACCCAGCACTCTCTCCATTGTGCTATCTGTTTTTATGGAAGAGAAAGGGAAGTAAGGAGAAACTGATTCATCTTATTTTTGATTTAATGATTCTCTTCTAGTGGGGTATAAATCTTAAAATTATAGGGTTAAAATAAAATTACAGAAAATATAGGCTTGACCTGAAGTTTTATTCTCTCAGATTTACCAAAATCTTCTAGTCATCTCTCCAAGATTGTCTCCCAGAAGGACAGAAAAGGGAGTATTTATCCAAAAAGGAAGGTTAAGGGAAATCATTTTAGGGGACCTGTCTATGAGACTGCAAAATATTAAGTGACATGATTGCTCATCAAAGGCTATCACCTTTATGCAATACTATATGAAGAATTGTTATCTCCTCCAAGATTTGAACTATAATGAGGACAGGACAAATTTTAGGCTTTTCTAGTCATTTGACTTTTTAACCTAGGGGGAGATAATATTCCATTTCTTGTTCTGGAAAGAAATAAAACTTTTTTTTTTACCAGAACTATAGTTTGAAACACTTACTAAACTTTCACAAGAATAGGATCCTGTTCTCCTAAACCAAGGGATTCACCCTTAGTTCACAAAGACTCCATGACAACAAAAGAATAACTTAGTCATTAGGTTTCCTATCAATGTTAATAATTTTGGGCTAAAAATGAAAGATCAAAAAATAAGGTTATTTATGAAGCTTTATTCCCTTAGATTTACTATAAAAACATATAGTTAGAAGACATCATTGACCTTGATATAAGGTTTATGAGGCATACTTATGTGGAAAGGACAAAGGGCCATAAAACTAAGTTAGGCAACCAATGAGATTTCATTTAGATAACATAGGAATGTATTATGATACTCTCACAAATTATTATATTTGCTTCAAATTCCGATTGATAAGAATTTTACTTAGGCTGGAGAGAGAATGTTTACAAATAAATATAGGATTTCTCACTTTTCATCCAAGATGCTTCTAATCTTGTGTTTTGTTAACCCAAGTAAAGGAATTTCTTGGCACTATTACAAGACTGACCAGGTAGCACTGACATAGGCCAAGTCAACATTGAAATGGATAAGAGCAGGCCTTGACATAGCACCCTTTCTCATTAGTTTATGCTCACTTTAGTTTACATATACATACATACATATATACATATATACATACATACATACATATAGTCTTCCTGATAGAAGAGATACTCCTTGAAAATCTGGATTTAATCATTTTTGTCTTTCTATAATCAGATCCTAGCACAGGTCTGGTACAGAGTATGCTCTTGATAAATCTACATTTACTGCGAATTACATTTTTATTGATTAATCATTTAGATCAGGACACTTCATTTAGGACAGGGGTATTCAATATTTTCCCCTCCTCTGGGCTGCATCATCCTACACAAACCACTCAGAGGTTGCGCACAAAATTCAAAGAACATGATAATGAATTATAGGATGTTAGATCCAGAAGTATCATTTGAATAGAGAATATTAAAATGGGAAAACCTCTAATAACATTGAATATAGAATGTCATAATGGAAACAACTTAGAGAATATCTACTTGAACATTTTTAATTCAAAGTAGAAGAAACTGAAGTCAACAGAGTTAAATGATCATTCTCTATTTCCACAGATAGAGTATACAGAAGGAATGACAGGAGCAAACTTTACGAGAGCAGTGGGATTTATTCTCCTTGGATTTTCAGATGATCCCAATCTACAGGGATTTCTTTTTGGGATTTTCTTAATCATCTATGTATGCATTCTTATAGGAAATGGTCTGATCATTGTCATAACCAAGATTGATTCAGCTCTCCAAACACCAATGTATTTTTTCTTAGGGAATTTTTCATTTCTGGAAATTTGTTACACCTCAGTCACCCTCCCCAAAATGCTGATTGATCTCTGTACCAAGAATCGAACTATTTCCTTCCTAGAATGTGCTATACAACTTTGTTTCTTTCTGATTTTTGGAGTCACTGAGTGTTTTCTCTTGGCTGTTATGGCATATGACCGATATGTAGCTATTTGTAGGCCTCTCTATTACCCTCTTATCATGAACCACAAGGTTTGTGTCTGCTTGGTAATTGCCTCCTGGATTGGTGCAATTCCTGGTCAGATAGGGCAGACATATCAGATTTTCTCTCTTCCCTTCTGTGGTTCTAACAAACTCAATCACGCTTTCTGTGACATAACTCCAGTATTAGAGGTGGCCTGTGGGGACATCTCTATGAATCAATCTGCCATCTATGCTGCCACTGTGGTCTTTGCTGTGATTCCCTTTCTGTTGATCCTTACATCTTATATCAGAATCATCCGCAGCATCCTGAAACTGCAATCAGCCAAGGGAAGGCAGAAAGCCTTCTCCACTTGTTCTTCCCATCTCATAGTAGTTTCATTATTTTTTGGGTCTGGTATTATTATGTACTTGCGACCTAAGTCCAGTCATTTTGCAGGAACAGATAAAGTACTTTCTCTTTTCTACAACATGGTGACCCCTATGTTCAACCCCCTGATTTATAGTCTGAGGAACAAGGATGTCATTTTAGCAATTAAAAAACATCTACCTACCTAGTCTTGTGAAACAAATAGGTAAATTTGATCAAGATTTTATTTTTTTCCATTTGTCTCATAATTTCTGTTAAAATTATCTTCTTTCAGTTCATTCTTGCAACTGTTTTTGAAAAATGGTCATTTCTACCTAATAATCTCTAATTATGCAATATTCAGTTTCACTTTCTAGAATTGTCACTTGTATCTACAGATCTTTAAAATGTAAATACTTTCAACCAACTATAGTACATTCCTGTAAAAGTACTAAGGTTAATGTTTCAATAATCCACAATAAGCTAATGTACAATGAAAACAATTAATAAATATTTATTATTAAATGCTAGACATTGTACTAAGCATTAGAGAGACAAAAGAAGTCAATAGAAAGTTCCTGTAACAAACTATATAATTATACTAGGCAAGTATACTAGATATATTTTTTAAAATCTTCTGTCACTGTTTTCTCATTCTTTGCTTTCTCACAGACAAGGTCATTTACTGAAAGTTCCTCTTCTTTTTCCTCATCCTCCTTTGGCATCCTTATGATTTCTTCTGCCATCCAGAACACCTATTTTTCTCACCCCCCATGTCTTCCAAGAGACTTTGATTAAAGCCCCAGGCATTGTCTTTAGACTTTTGACTTGTCTCATCACCTGGAGGCCTTCTGAGACCAAACCCACCTGAAATGACCAGTTTCTGCTTCCTATCCAACCTATTCTGATCTGTACCTGAGCCTCCTCCTGGAACAGAGAATTGTTCCTCCTAGACTTCATAGAAAAGCAATAGGTTCAAACTTGAGACAGAACCACCGACAAATACATTTCCTCCTTTCCTCAATGGATATCTCTCTTGACACTCATAGTATTCTTGAACTCCACTCCTACTGGTTAGTATAATCAGATCTCATACTATTTCAAGCACAGCACTTCGTATTTATTTATTTATTTATTTATTTATTTATTTACTTTTTAGATTTTTGCAAGGCAAATGGGGTTAAGTGGCTTGCCCAAGGCCACACAGCTGGGTAATTATTAAGTGTCTGAGACCAGATTTGAACCCAGGTACTCCTGACTCCAAGGCTGGTGCTTTATCCACTACGCCACCTAGCCACCCCAAGCACAGTACTTCTTTACCCCAAACTCTCATAATACAACACTGCTATCCCATCTGGCATTGCTTGTTCCCTTACTTTTCCCTGCCCCTGCTTCCCTATCTTCTTTAAGGGTGTTGTCTCTCAATGAAATTGTAAGCAACATTAAGGGAGGTTCTGCCTTTCTTTTTATTGATTGCATTCCCATCATTTAGCACAGGGCCTGATATATAATGGGAACTTAATTAATGTTTTTGGATTATAGAAACTAGATGTCAGGAAGCTAGTCCTGGAATCAGGAAGACAAATTTGAATCTGGTCTCAAACAGTATTACTTGAATTTTATCAATTTACAACCTTTGTCAGTCTCAGTTTACTCATCTATAGAATGAAATTGATATTGGCATCTATCTAGAAGGTTTGTTGTAAAGAAAAAAATGAGGTAGTATTTATCAACTGTTTTGCAAACCTTAAAATGTTATATAAATGTTATTTTTACTGTTCTTATAAGAAAAAATTATCAGTATTTCTGAACATGCTAAAACCTGTTTAAAATATTAAAGAATAAAGAAAGAAGAACCTTGAAGTACAAAAGGCAAAGATACATCATTAATGAAAATCAAACCCAATTTCAAGAAATCCTTCCGGCTCACATACTTAATATTTGTGTTTCCAGAAGTGCATGTGATATTAATGCCATTTCTTCATTTTCCAAGGTGATTATTGAAAAGATAGGGTCATGTCTTGACTCATGTGTGAATTAGATTTCAATGATGCAGAGTTGAACTGATATCAATCATCAGCTTCAATTTCTTCTAGAGTCCAGTGGCAGGACAAAAGTTAGAAAAACTATAAGTAGTCTAGGACACAGAGGATGACTGGTATTACTAATCAAAAAGACAATACAATTAGTTAAAAACAAATGTTTTTCATGAAATGGCGTAAGTGAGAAAAATAGCAACAGATTCTATATTCTTTCTTTAAGCCCCACAGTGCCAGTGAGAAGGTGGACACAGATAAAAAAAAAATATGAGAGAACACTAATTTATAAGGTTTGTATCTCTAAAGTAGTTAAATAGGGACACAGTGGCTCATTATGTTTAATGCATAGTACTTAGGTCAATGGGAAACTATTCATCAAATTTAAGATTTTCGGCAATTTTTTCTTTTTAGGTTTTTGCAAGGCAATGGGGTTAAGTGACTTGCCCAAGGTCACATAGCTGGTAATTAATAAATGTTTGAGGCTGGATTTGAACTCGGGACCTTCTGACTCCAGGGTCTGTGCTCTATTGCCCCTTAGGAAAACTCTTTAGAAAAATATTTCAGATACTGATACAAATAGATAACTGATACATTAATCAAGACAATCATAATAAAAAATAAAAACATTTCTTTCCAACACTATTTTTAAGCACATCTAACCAAACACACCAAACATAAAAGATTACTATAGAGTGAAAGTATTTTGAGCTGTTTTTTTTCTAATATAGGAAGAAAGGAAAAGTATGAACACCTTATCGAATTAAATTATATAGCTATCATTTTCAAAAATAGCAAGCACAGAAAATCAAAGGAAAAACTAATAAAATTGAAATTAAGAAAATTATTAAAACAATAAATAAAACTAAAAATGGCTTTATAAAAATAGGTATGTCTTTTGTTAATTTGATTTAAAAAAGAAAGAAAACCAAATTACCAGTAATAAAAATTAAAATGATGGATTCATCACCAATAAAGAATAAATTAAAGTAATAATTAGGAGCTATTTGCTCAACTGTATGCCAATAAATCAGAAAATGTAAATGAAATGAATAAATATTTACAAAAAATATAAATTGTCAGATCAACAAAAGGGGGAATAAAACACTTAAATAACCTCATTTCAGAAAAAAGGAAATCAAACAAGTCATCAATGAAATCCCTTAAGAAGAAATCTCCAGGGTCAAATGGAGCTACAGATGAATTCTGCCAAATATTTAAAGAACAATTAATATCAATTCTTTATAAATTATTTGAAAAAAATAGGTGAAGAAAGTTCTGCCATTGTAGATCAATTTCCCTAATGAATATTGATGCAAAAATTTTAAATGACATATTAGCAAAGAAATTATAGCAAACTATTATGAGGATAATATATTGATTAGGTAGGATTTATATCAGAAATGCAGGGTTGCTTCAATATTAGGGATATTATCATTCAAAGTGACTATATCAGTAACAAAACTAATAGAAATCATATGATTATTTCAATAAATGTTGTAAAAAGCTTTTGACAAAATATAGTACCATTCCTTACAAAAACACTAGAGAACATAGAGATTAACAGAATTTTCCTTAAAGTGACAAGCAATATATATATATATATGTATATATATATATATATATATATATATATATATATATATATATATATATGAAAAACTTTCAGCAAGTGTTATATGTAATGGGAATAAGCTAGAAACAATCCCAGCTACATTGGGGTGAAAGAAAGATGACTATTCTCACCACTATTTTTCAATATTGTTTTAGAAATGTTAGTTTTAGCAATAAGAGAAGAAAAAGAAATTGAAGGCACTAGAAAAAGCAATGAGGAAACAAAACTCTTTCTTTGCAGATGATATGATGGTTTACTTAGAGAATCCTAGAAAATCAACTGAAAAACTGCAAGAAATAATGAAAATCTTTAGCAAAGTAGTAGGGGAAAAAAACCCACATAAAGCATCAAATAAGGCTCAACAGAAAGAGATAGAAAAAACATTCTCTTTATAGTAAATGTAGAGTGGGGTCAGCAAGGTGGCACGGAAGATGGACACCACCCCTAGAGTTAGGAGTGTTTAAATTTGGCCTTAGATGTTTAATATTTGCTTACCTGGGTGACCCCAAGCAAGTCACAACTCCATTGCCTTGCAAAAATTCCCCACTCCAAAAAAAAAAAAAAAAAGGTGCAGTGCTCAGGATAAGCAATTAAACAGCCAACATTTAAAATAAATTAGATCACATGAAATACTTGGGAATCTATCTGCCAAGAAAAACCAAGAAACTATAGGAACACAATTGCAAAACATTTCACACAAATAACAATAGATCTAAACAATTGGAAAAATGTCAATTGTTCATAGACAGTTTGAGCTAATATAAAAAATGGAAAATTCTACCTAAATTAAATTAGTTATTCAATGCTATAGCAATCAAATTATTTTATTTTATTTTATATAGTGAAAAAATATTTTATATTATTGCATAGTGAAATTTTTTTTATATAGTAAAAAATTTGTAGCAAGACAAAAGGCCAATACCATCAAGGAAATTAGTGAAATGAAAATGCAAAGAAAAGTGGCTTAGCCATACCAGATCTAAAACTATATTATGAAATAACAGTCATCAAAATTGTGTAATATTGGTTAATAAATAGAGTAGTGAATCAACGGAACAGATTAGAAAAGAAAGAGTAGTAAATGCCTATAATAATCAACTGATAAACATCAGACTCCAGCTTTTGTGCTAAGAACTCACTATTTAATATAAACTGAGGGGAAAACTGGAAAATAGTATGACTGAAACTAGGCACAGACAAACAACTCACTTCCTATACCATGATAAGGTTGAAATGGCTGCAGAAGTTAAATATTAAGGGTGATACCATAAGCCAAATAGGAGAACAACTTATAGGTTATCTGTCAGATCCATGGAAATGGATTTTTATGATCAAACAAAAGATAGGGGACATCATAACATGGAGAATAAGATAATTTTGGTTACATTAAAGTAAAAAGCTTTTGCACAAATAAGACCAATGCAACAGATGCTGATGAGAATTAGTGTCACCAATTAAAGATAGAGACCAAGAGTTACTGAAAAATGAGGGAGTTTGCATACCCCTTGGAATTTTAAAAACTGCTCAGGATTTATTATAGGTTGTTCAAAGTATACAGATTGAAAAACTTTTCTACTCCCGGAAAAGTAATAGGTTCTTCAAGACAGAAGTGAATAACAAAAAGGCCAGGTGAAATTTCTTAGGAGACAGAGGAGAGAGAAAGGAAGACAATCAGACAGAGCCATCTGGACAGGAGAAAGGACCTGTGGCAAGATGGGATCCAGTTCATGTTTTTATATCCCTGCCCATTATATGGGCACTAGGGGTATAGGGGAAATCCATTGCTACTTATGTGAACAAAACCAGGTAGAAGGTTGGAAGCTGGAGGTTGGGAATGAGGAGACCATGTAAATTTTACATTTAACGATAGTACTATAGGAGTCCATTTATATCTCAAGAGTAAACATTTTATATAATGACAAAACCCAATAGCACAAAAGATTACAAAATTCATTTGCAACCACAAAATCTTCTACATTCATAGTTCTCTGCATCACAACCTAGATTAGAAGAAACATAGAAAACAGGTAAATAATTTTTCACAACTAGTATTCCTGAAAAAGGACTCATTTCTAAAATATGAAGAGAACGGAGTCAATTTTATAAAATTACAAGTCATTCTCCAAATAAAAATGGTCAAATGCTGGGAACAGGTACTTTTCAGATGAAGAAATTAAAGCTATCTAGAGTCATAAGAAAAAATGCTCTAAATCACTATTGATTAGAGAAATGCAAATTAAAACAACTGTGTGATATCACCTCATATCTGTAAGACTGATTAAACGTCAAAAAAAA
Organism: Macrotis lagotis; assembly: GCF_037893015.1. Classification (NCBI taxonomy): domain Eukaryota; kingdom Metazoa; phylum Chordata; class Mammalia; order Peramelemorphia; family Peramelidae; genus Macrotis; species Macrotis lagotis. Next base: position 299,056,234 of record NC_133660.1, on the reverse strand, counting down.
AATACCAATCTTGGACAGGATGTGAGAAAACTGGGACCACTACTAGATCTATATGCCAAAGGGTTCATGAAACAAGAACAAGACACATAATTTCAAAAGTCATTATATTTGTTTTTGTAATAGGAAACAATTGGAAATTGAGGGGATACTCATCAGTTGGGGAAATGGCTAAACCAATTATGGCAAATGAATGTGATGGAATACTATTGTTCTTTAAGAAATCATGAGTGATCATATTTAAGAAAAGTCTAAAAGCAATAATATGAACTGATACTGAGTAAAGTGAGTAGATCCAGGAGAATATTGCAAACATTAAAACAACATTGTGAAATGATCAACTATGGTGGACTCAGTTCTTCTCAGCAGTTCAATGATCAAGAACAATTCCAAAAGACTTTTCATGGAATATGCTATCTTCACCCAGAGGCAAAATATGGACACTCAATGCTAACTTTCTAAAATTTCTTTTATGTTCTTTTGCTCTCTCATGATTTTTTTCTCCACTTTTAATTCTAAAGCTTTCACAATATTATTAATTTGGAAATATATTAAATATGATGTACATGTAAAATATATATCATATTATTCATTGCCAAAGCAAGGGGAAAAGGAAGGGAGGGTGGTAGTAGAAAAATGTTGAACTCAAAAAAGCAGTAAAAAGTTGCATGGTGAAAACTATATTGGCATGCAATTGCAAAAAAACCAAACAAACCCATAACCAAGCAGGCAGTGATTTAAAATAGAAAATGAGAATAGTAGCATATACTGCTATCATGCCCTAAAACCAAATGCATTCTTCAGCCTATTGATCAATAAAGTTTATATTGCGATCACATATTTCATTTCATGTTAAATGGAAAAGCAGCTCAAATAAAATGTTACCATTCTATTTTTTTTTTTTTTAGTTTTTGCAAGGCAATAGGGTTAAGTGGCTTGCCCAAGGTCACACAGCTAGGTAATTATTGTCTGAGGCTGGATTTGAATTCAGGTATTCCTGACTCCAGGGCCGGTGCTCTGTCCACTGCGCCATCTAGCTGCCCCCACCATTCTATTTCAATAGATAATAAAGACCACACCATTCATACCTGTGAATAAATGAAAAATGTATCACCCTTTGCATGTTGAGTATAATTAGCAATAGGGTAAAACAGGAGCTGTTGATTTTGTAAAGTGAAAAAAAAAGTTTTGCACAAGCAGAATAAATTCAGTTAGATTAAGAAGTTATAAAGCCTACTACTCTAAATCCTGTGAGCATCTTAAGTGAAGAGACTTTCCAAGGGTCAACAGTATCTATTAACGATGAAATAAACATCCATTCCAGGCTTTGTGGTTTTCTCTAAGCTAATGCTGCCTAATTTGGAAATATTATCAGCTACAATTTTCATGAAACTTGGTACTTGGTCTCTGTTTACCATGCTTTACAGTTAGAGAGGAGCACAACCAAGACTGGGACCAACATCTCCTGATTGTATTTCCAGGACTCTTTCCAATACACCCTATTGCCTCATTATTGCTTTATTGAGGCTAAAGTTGGCGTTAGAAGACAAGGACTCTCATGAAGCAAAGACAAAAAACAACGGTGACTTGGGAGGAGAACTTTTCCTAAAGAGCAGAGCCGGACAGGAATATTATTTAAATGTTTTGAAGTCTTAAAACATATTCCCCCCCCAAAAAAAAAGGTGTTATATGTGTGAGGAGCAGAGAACCAGTTGAAGATTGTTTAATCCATACAGAACTTTAACTAATTTACAATCGAAACTTTTCTCACTCAAGTAGTGTAAGAATGTGCCTAGACTCTCTATAAGATCAATGAACATATTTAATCACAAATCAAAATTTTGCAAACAGAATGTATTAGAAAACATGGGCTTATGTTGACCAACTTTACTTTTTAAAGTTACTTTAATAAACAATAGACAATAGATTTTGATTTGCCATTTTAGTGAGAACTCTGCAGTAGCTCTCCTTGACTAAAGTATTTAGTAAACACACAAGCAGCTGCAAGCATAAAATCGCCCAGGTCGCATGTGGCCCGGGTGGTGGGATTTTAGACAACCATATTGTAGATATTCATAGTAGTCAAATTTTCTGGGTAATTATTGTAAATAGTAAAGTGATAAATGGTTTTTTAAGGTCTTAAGAGATCGACAATATTTTAATTATAGAATTAGAGCTGGAAGAAACTTAGAGTCCATAGTGTTCAACTCTCTCTTTTTATAGATGAGAAAATGAAGGCTCAGAGAAGTTAAATTAGTTCTCCTCTATCACATAACCATCAAGTATCTAAACTGGGATATGAAGACACATCTGAATGGTGACAGGTTGAATGTCTACTCACTCTACTGTACTGTCCCCTCCTGAAATTTAAGGAAAATAAATCACTTGAGAAATAAAGTTAAGAAGGATGTTACCCTTATGGTAGAATTTTCATTCATTTCCTTCTAGAATCTTTGACTTCCCGAGGAGATATAAATGCATATAGTTTTACTCTTTTCATTGTCCTGTGCGGGTTTACTTATTTTCATTCATTAAATGTGTGTGTGTGTGTGTGTGTGTGTGTGTGTGTGTGTATGTATGTATGTATTTGCCAACTCATTTCAACCTTGAACTGATTATTCTGTTATAACCTCATACAAAAGGGATTTAGATTCGTGAAATCCTCCTTCTAATTCTAGAAAACACTAAAGCATTGATAGAAACTGTCTTTCATAGCTAAAATTGCCCTCACAAGCACGTCAGGGCATACTGCCCTTTCTGTGTGAAATTTAGGACACTGGGCAAGTCAATCTTCAGGAACAGAACCGGAAACCTCACCATTCACTATAAAAGAACCTTCCCATGATCATCTGTCAATGTGCTTATCCTACAAAGTCCATGGTTTCTTTTTTAGGTTTTTGCAAGGCAAATGGGTTTAAGTGGCTTGCCCAAGGCCACACAGCTAGGTCATTATTAAGTGTCTGAGACCTGTGCTTTATCCACTGAGCCACCTAGCTGCCCCAAATGGAGGCTGGGGTCTTCTAGCAGATTTTTTTAAAGTTTTTTTTGCAAGGCAAAGGGTGTTAAGTAGCTTGCCCAAGGCCACACAGCTAGGTAATTAAGTGTTGGAAAAAAGTCCATGTTTCTTATTCTAGATCTCTCTCTCTCTCTCTGTCTCTGTCTCTGTCTCTCTCTGTATCATATACACATCACATCTCTGGGTATGTTTATGAATGCATGAGTACATAAGTACACACACATATATAAAAATCTATCCATTGAAAGAGCACTGGAACCAAAGTAAAAAATACCTGAATGCAAATTTGCCATCAGATACTACTTTGGAACACTGGACAGGTCACTTAACCTCATTTTGTCTTAGTTTACCCTTCTGTAAAATGAGAATAATAAAAATTTTTCCCTTCCAGGATTGTTGTGAGATTCAAGTGAGATGATAATTTGAAAGCCCTTTCTTGGTCAGTGCTATGCACTGGTTTCAACTCAGCTGGACAGTAGTTAATAAGAGAAGAAATCTGATGAAGAATTCATATTAAGGTATGACTGACTGATAAAAATCAATGTTACCTAACCCTTTGGATATTAAGAAAGCATAATTAGAGAAACATAAAGCTATCTGGAATTAAAAGTCAGGAACTTTTGGATCTGTATATGACCTATATTTATTATACCTATTAATCTATATATTCATATGTATCTTTATATCTATATGTAAGTATGTATGTTTCTATCTATCCATCATGCTTTATAGGCAGTTAAATAGTGCACAAGATTGAATATCAGGAAGAGTCATTTCATGTATTCAAATCTGACCTCAGACGCTAGCTGTATGACCCTAGGAAAAGTCAATTGATTGTGTTTGCCTCAGTTCCTCAGAGGTAAATGGAGCTGGAGAAGGAAATGTACTCATATATATTTGAAAAAAAATAGGGTCATCAATAATTAGATGACACTTAAAACAACAAAAACAAATATGTTTATATATTATGTTTTCTGAAAAGAAGGCCCTAATGCTTAGCCAGACTGACAAAGAGGTCCATAAAGAAACCCAGACTTTGAATATATTTCTTAGGATTTTGAAACTGAAAAATATTTCTAAGTCCATAAAATATGGAGGTTCAAAGAACCTTATTATATAGAATATTATGTGCTATAAACAGAGTACTTTGAAAGATATAATATTAGAATGGAAAGGCACCATATATGTAAGAACATAAAATGTTAAAACAGCAAAAAATGTAAATATTATGTGGAATATTCTTTTTTATTTTTATAGAAGAGAAAATTGAGTCCCATAGTGATGCAGTGATCAGTCTTTATTCTCACAGATAGAAAACATAAGAAAGCTAACAGAGGCAAATCTTACAGATGTTGTGGAATTTATTCCCCTGGGATTTTCTAACTTTCCCAAACTCCAAGGGCTCCTGTTTGGGGATTTTCTTAGTAATCTATATAAGTATCTTGATATAAAATGGTCTCATCAGCACAATAACAAAGACTGATCGCACTCTCCAAACCCCAACGTACTTTTTCCTAGGGAACTTTTCATTCTTAGGAATATGCTATACATCAGTAACTCTTCCAAGATTGTTCTTGAATCTTGGTACCCAGAAAATAAGCATTTCCTTTTTTGCCATGTGCTGTAAAATTTTGCTTCTTTCTTATTCTGACTGTCACTGAGTGCTCCCACTTGGCCATAATGGCCTTTGACCACTATGTGGCCATTTGTAAACCTCTCTTCTATCCTGTCATTATGAGCCAAAAGTTGCGTGTCCAGTTAGTGCTTGCTTCCTGGATCAGCTCCACTGTTAGCAGGATTGGGCAGACTACTTTGACTTCTCTCTTCATTTCTGTTTCCCAAAACTCAATCTTATTTTCTTTGACATAACTCTTTTACTAAGAGCAGCCTGTATGTGTGTGTATATATATATATATATATATATATATATATATATATATATACACATATATATATATATAAATGAATGAGCTCTCAATCTCTATTGCTATGATGATACTTTTATTCTTATACTGATGTTCTATTTCAAAACCATAATTACAGTCATGAAGATGCAATCTGTAAAAGGGCCATCCAAAGCTTTTTCTGTTTGCTTATCCCACCTAATGGTCATACTGATGTATTTTGCTACTGGCATCATTATATATTTGAAACCCAAGTCTGAACATTCAGCAAACTTTGAAAAAAATCACTTCTCTTTTGTCCCTCACAATAACTCCTTTATTTAACCCCCTTATATACAGTCAGAGGAACAATGATGCAATTGTAGCATTAAATAAATTAATACCTAAATAGAAAGGCTTGCAAAATAAATCATAGAAGCCAATGCAATGTCTGCATTTTTCCCCATTTATCACAAAGTTCTCATAGAAATCTATTTCTAGTTTTCTCTCAATTTCCTTAATAGTCTTCATTTCAACCAAAAAAATCAATCAATTAACATTTTTCAGTCCTTTGTCATTGGCACACACTGTGTTAAAACATTGGAGATGTAAAAAGAAGCAAAAGGCAGTCCCTGCTCTCAAGAGGATTATAATCAAAGGAGGAAACAACTACTCTTAAATCCAATCCATATTACCCTCTACATATAGAAAAATGACTTCATTGTTTCTGTGACATCAGAAGGCAGCCTTACTCTGTCTTTAAAGTTCTATTATTATTAAGCTATTTTATCTTGTTATTAAATGTTAAAGTTAGACAATGACTTGAAAACATGTCACAGAATAAAATATGGAGATGCAAAAACCTTATTATATAGAATATTATGTGCTATAAATAGAGTACTTTGCAAGATATAATATTAGAATTGACAGGCACCATATATGAAAGAACATAAAATGTTAAAACAGCAAAAAAAAAAAGCCTAAAATTATGTAGTAACTTCAATGTGGACTCAATGGACCTAATTGAACAGTCTGTTCAAATAAACTGGCAAGTACCTAACATTTCCACTATATATTGTTGAACTTGGCCATAAAATCTGAGTAATTGTTCTATCTTGTATAATGGCTATGGGTGATCACTCTCGAAAATGGCTCTGCACTTTATCTTATTAGCTTCCTTGTAACTTTTGGGTCTCTTCATTTACTGATGAATTGATTCTTCATTGTCACCCCCACTCACTATTTAATAAATGGGGGATTAAAATTTTATCTCATTTGATACTTAACCCTCTGAAATCAATGCTGAAATCAATAGATGCTAATTGAAATATGATAAACATACTCAATATTTCTGTTTAAAATACTTCCATTTACTAGTCATATAAAATGTAAGCAAGTAATAAAATAAAAGTGGAATTTGAAGCAATAGTTTTCAAACCTTATCAATCTGTAACAGCTTATCAAGTGCAGAAACTGCAAAGTTTCAGAACATTATTTCATGGAAATAATAATAAGAGAAGAAGAGTAAATGATATAATAACTAGTATAATATTTTCTGTATCTTTAAAGGATTAATTCACATAATATCAGTATTGAAAAGGACCTTGGTATCCATACAGTCCAGCCTGTATCTTTTTTTTTTTAGGTTTTTGCAAGCAATGGGCTTGCCCAAGGTCACACAGCTAGGTAATTATTAAGTGTCTGAGACTGGATTTGAACCCAGGTACTCCTGACTCCAGGGTTGGTACTCTATCCACTGCACCCACCTAGCTGCCCCTCCAGCCTGTATCTTAGTTAAAATGTCAAATGTCCACAATGTTGTTTTTTTAGGTTTCAAGTTTTCATTTTGTTTTTAACAAATCAATGATTTTTTTCATTTATAGCATGTCTCAGAGCATCAGCTCCCTCTGTAAATAAAAATGAACCAGTCTATTCCCTACAAGGAATAGTCTAAGTTGCTTTGGACATGCTGAAGTTATGTGACTTGCGCAGTCTGAAACAGTTACTATGTGGAAGAGAGAATGCTTAAATTCAGGTTGTTGATGGTGAGGCTAAGTTATTTATCCAGTGTGTGTTATACTATTTTTACTTTTATAATATTAGAATTTCTTGCTATTATTATATTAGTTGGTGTTTTTTGCTTACATTATATTTACGTGTTTTTCTTTATATTGTCCATTGATTCTAGTTCAGCCCTTAGAGGCAAGGGTACCCAAATTCAATTGCTTTCCTTTACCTCAAATGTTCTATTGCTTTATGGAAACTCTAACGCCCCCTTAAGGTTCTATACATTTGACAACATTAACCAATTTTTCAGTCTTTTTGCATCATAATCTTGAAGATTTTTACTGATCTGGCCATTTTTAGTACTTCTTAATTATTAGTATCTTTTATAAAAGATGGGTTGAAGTCAATGTAATGTAAACTATTTTAAAAAAAGAAATTTCCATATAAAGAAATTAAAAAATAAAAACTACATTTTTCTAAAAGCCCCCAAATGCATAAAACCATGGCATATATATGTATATATGTGTGTGTGTGTGTATGTGTGTGTGTGTTTATCACATGAAAATACTTAAAGTCAAAAATAGTCCAAATGATAATTTTGAAGTTCAATCTCATGCTTCGAAAATAGTTTAATTTTAAAATTAGTGAATATATAAATGACTCAAATTTGATAAAGTTATAGCAAAGCCAATATATTTTTTGTTTTAAGAATTAGAAAATTATAAAATCCAGCCAAGAGAACAATGCACACAATAACACCAATATTATGATATGATCAACCCTGATGGCAGCGACTCCTCTCAGCAGTTCAGAGAGCTAGGACAACTGTATTTGGCTCGTTATGGACTATATATTATCCCCAGCCAGAGGAAGAAAAACAAAACAAAAGAAAACACACAGAAAAAAAGGCATTTAAATCTGATGAATACTTTATAAAAATCATCTCTTATGTATATCTTTCCTTCAATCTTAATTCCTCATTCCAAAAATTACTAATTTGTAAATATGTGTAACAAAATGTATATGTAAAAGACTATCCTGACTGTTCTCTGCTGAGGGGAGGGGGTGGGAAGGGAAAGTGGAGTAATTTTTGTAACTTGGAAATATGCATGTACAAATGGATGAAAATAAATTTAAAATTTTTAAAAACTTAAATTTTAAAATTGCTTTTCAGTGGGTATTTCTCTTCAGTGTCTGAGGCTGGATTTGAGCTCAGGTCCTCCTGACTCCACGGCAGGTGCTCTATCCACTGCAGCACCTAGCTGCCCCATTACTTGATTTTTCAAATCCTTTTTGAGGTTTTTCCATGGCCTTAGATCAATTCATATTTTTCATTAAGTCTTTGGATATAATAGACTGACTTTGTTATCCTCTTTTTAGTGTACGTTTTGATCTTCCTTATCATTGTGGTGATTTTGTATAGTCATATTTTTTTTTGTATTATTTGCTCATTTTCCCAATCGATTACTTGACTTTTTGACTCTGTAAAAGTAAGACATTGCTTCCATCGTGAAGCGTGCACTGTCCTAAGTTTCAGGGGGTTTTGTGCAGCTGTTTTGAGAGTTCATTCTGGGGGTCTGTAAGCTTTCAGTTCCTTCTGGATGGTATAATCTAAGCAGAAGTAAGTTTACTACTCTCCTTGCTTGTGTTCTGATCCATGAGTGACCACAAGTATTCTTTTTTTTTTTTTTTTTTTGACTCTGGTACTGTGATCACAGTCCCTCCTCCACTGCGGCCATACCAGGACTGCCATCCAGGACTGACTCTGGCTTGGAGGATGGTTGAGGCCCCAGTGCCCACAAGGAGACCACTGTATGCTTTTTCTGATCAGAGGCGTGGTTGAGGGTTCTGGAAGCAATAGTTGCTGCTGCTACTGATTCAGTTATTCCCAATGCCTGTTCCTGGTTTGCTGGGCCCTGGTCTTTGCTCCACTCTGACCCAGGTACCACAGACCCTTCCCATCAATCTTCTTTGTTGTCTATGTCTAGAAAATTTTATCTTATCCTTTTGCAGATTCTGTCATTTCAGAGTTTGTTTTAGGACATTATTTATGGTAGTTGGAGGGGTTTGGGGAGAGTTCTCAGGAGTCCCTGTTTTTTCCTCTGCTATCTTGCCTCTGCCCCATTCAAAGTATTTTAATGCAGCTTTATGAGGATAATGAAAGAGAATCCAATCTGATCCATCATATTATCTTTCAAAATTAAAATGATTCCATTAGGGTTAAGTGATTAATCAATATTATTTGTATAAAAAAGGACTGAAGCTCTCTTTCAAAAAATTTTCCTCATTGCTGGAAAACTATTCTTTTTTTTAAAAAATTATTTATTTGGTTTTTGCAAGATAATGGGGTTAAATGGCTTGTCCAAGGTCATACAGCTAGGCAAGGCAATTATTAAATGTCTGAAGCCAGATCTGACTCAGGTCCTCCTGACTCCAGGAGTGGTGCTCTATCCACTGTGTCACCTAGTTGCCCCCCAAACTATTCTTCAGTGTTCTGCGACTCTATGAAGGATGAACAAGAATTTCTTATGAAAAATGATGCAGAGAATTATGAATATAGATTTGTATTTAGAAACAAATTTTGTAATCCTTCATATTATTCCTATTTTTCTTTTGCTAAATGTAAAATTTATGCAGTCTCCTTGATGGGTGAAGCTTACATTAGTATGATAGGAAATGACTTGTTGAACTTAAGAGATCATGTGCCTTGGGACAGGAAGGAATAATACACAGCTTGCCTACTGGTGAATACCTGAGCCATGTGCTAGACCATTCCCTATGTACCAACCCACTACAGAAGTGCATTTAAGAGAAGTGCCACTTCTCTTGCTCTCTCTCTCTTTTTGAACCTATATTCATCTTGCAAGGATGGTTATCTCTCTCTCTCTCTCTCTCTCTCTCTCTCTCTCTCTCTCTCTCTCTCTCTCTCTCTCTCTCGCCAAGTGCTCCCATTATTGGTCCTCTGGTGAACCTTAGGCCCCTATCCTATGAGGCTGGACTAAGCTAGATCTTATGGTTCTCTGTCTCTTTCCATCTCCCCCCCCCCCCCAAACATCACTTATCCTTTTGGTATTCACTTCTGTCCTCAAAGTGCCAGTTACTTTTCTAGAAAGAAAAAAAGTTTTTAATCTGTACTCTTTGTAACCTTCTATAATAAATCCTGAGCAGTTTAAAATCCCAGGGATGTTCATGAATTCATTCATTATTAAAGACCTCTCAGTCTTTAACTGGTGACCCCAAACTCATCCACAATCATAAGAATGTGGGAGATAACTTGATTTTTTGGCTTCCATCTTGAAAAGAGAAGAAAAGCAATTATAGGTTCCCTTCAGAGAGAGGTCTCCATCTACAGGAACACAATGATAATTCTTGGATATTTGTCTTTCCTTTCTTTATTGTAGGTTGTTTTTGCTATTTTTCCTAGGTTTTCAAAGAGGACAAAGATATCAGGTATGTGCCATTATGCTTTGCAAGTGACTTGGATTTAATTGAGGAAGAACTTAGCTTCACTTTCTCATCCTGAACCTGAGCCACCTAGGTTCCATGGTCAGATACAGTTCCATGACTGAAGATGGGCTTTCACTTTGCAACAACACTCTATTTTATGATTAAGATAGGTATTGTTGTTTATTTTTCCCATAAAGTGTCTTTTTTATTTTTAAAGCTTATTTCTACTTTCAATCTGAGGTTCTCTAACATTTTGCCTCAAACATTTTACCCCTTATATTGTCAAAGTCCTACCTAAGTAGAATATTCACACCTAATGTCTTAATCTCTTTGGCTAGAAGGGATTACTGAATAGTCCCAGAGCCACAGGTTTCCAATCTTTGGTGCTTAAATTGTAGGTTTTGTTTTTGATTTTTTTTTATCATTTCCATGGATTAGAATGATTTTCAATGCTTTACTTTAAAAAAAAAAAGCAAAAATAGCCCAGTTTACAATTTAAGAGTTGTATGCTAGCAGTTTTTGAAAGAACCTTTAAAGGATCCCCTGCCCCACCACATTTATTTGTTCCCTGAGACTGTATCTTCTTTTTTATCCATTCCTCATGTAGTCTTTTTCATTTGTGCTTCCTCAGGCTAGCAGTTTGGGTAACAGGACAATTCTTATGTTTAGAAACAAAGTTTGGGACAGTTTTGTTTTTGATTGTAGTCAATTTGTTTGTCTAACAGCATTGAAAAATACATTTTTGTTCATTCTTCGTGCTTGTTTATTTGTTTGTTTTTTCTTTTTTTCTTTTTCTTTCTTCTTATTGTAAGCATTTTTGTTTTGTTTTGAAATTGAAATACAATTTGGTTACTTTGATTATATTCTGAAATTTTTTAACTTAATTTTTATTTTGTTCACCATATTATTTTCTTTGGAGTTGTAACATAAGTATGGGAGAGAAGAGGTATTAGACTGATTATCGAAACGACTGTCTACAGAGCCATTGTGTTGACCTCATTGCTATATGTCTGTGAAACCTGGACAGTCTACCAGCGCCATGCCAGGAAACTGAATTGCTTCCATTCAAATTGTTTTAGGAAGATTCTAAAGATCATGTGGCAGGAGAAGATACCAGACACCAAGGTCTTTTCTCTAGCGAAACTGCCTAGCATTTGAACATTACTACAGACAGGACAACTATGATAGACTGGTCACATTGTTAGTATCAGAAGTATGCTTGCCAAAAGAACTATTCTATGAAGAACTCACAAAGGGTAAATGCTCACAAGGGGATCAGAAGATGCAATACTGAGATACCCTTAAGGTCTCATTGAAGAACTTTAGAATTGATTATACAGCACGGGAGACACTGGCACAGGACCACCCAGCATGGGCTGCTCTCATCAAAGAGGGTGCTGTGCTCTATGAGGAAGGCAGAATTGAAGAAGCTCAAAGTAAACAAGACATTCATAAGTTTAGAGTACCCACCCCATGGACTATTTGTGCCCAACTTGTGGAAGAGAATTCCTGAGCTCCTATTAGTCTGATCAGCCACAGACACACTATAATTTGTCTCAAATGTGGTGATGACATTTTGATCTTCTTCAATAAGGAAGGACCAAGAACCACCCAACCAACCCAACTTGATATTAACTTATATGTAATTGCTCATTTTTATTAATATGGTATATCTCTTAAAATATTTATTCTATTGCTTGTGTAATTCTTACATGTTAATTAAAGAAAAAAGCATTCATAATTTTCATAATTAAATCCCTCTTTTATTATTCTATTACATTTAACAAAAGTTCATTGATTCAACAGACCATTGTTATTGCAAACACATATTTATTAAAATCATATTATTAAAATTCATGTGAACACAATGAATAATTTCTAAAGATAAGCCTGGTGAACTAAAACAATTATTTAAAACTGTCTTGCCCTTACATTGAAAAAACATAGAATTATCTTAACATTAAAAATAAACTAAGACTTTAAAACTGAGGAATTTTAGAGATATGAAATAGACAAGTGAAAGATTTTTAAAAGTATACAAATAAGGATTCTATCCTGGGCAGTCTTTTCCATCCATCTTATTTCAGCTGATGACCTCATCGGCTCCCATGTATTAAATTATTATATCAATAACCAATTATTAAATTGGAATTCCAGTTTTTTTCTCCTCTGTTTCTTCAAGACCTAGCCACTGAGGAAACTCAGTCTCTTAAAGACATAGCAGATTGAGATTATTTCTAATCCTCTGGGAAGAGGACTTCAATCTAGGACTAGGAGATCTTATTTCAGTTTCAATTGTCAAAAGAATTCAGTATGCATTAGTTTTTACCCCAAAGAGAATGTATCCCACTTTATTAGAGTTTAAGAGAACTCAACTCATCAAGGAGAAAACCAACCAGGAAATGCATTCCCTTTACCAGATTATTGGAGGTGGCTGAATTTTATGATCAAACAGCATTACAAGGGGGAGTAGAAACCTTTTTGTCTAGTTCCGCATTAAATGTCCATCTGCAGCTGATGGGATTTAGGGTCACCAATTAAAGATAGAAATCGAGGGTCAGAGAAAGACAAAAGAATCCATGGGTTCCCTGGCATATTAAAATTGCTCAGAATTTTATTACAAATTATTACAAAGTAAATAGGTAATACCTTTCCTCCTTCTGGAGAAACAACAAGCACTTCAGGACAAGGTGAATAACAAAAGACTGGATGAGGCTGCTTAGGAGACAGAGACAGAGACAGAGACAGAGAGGGAGATAAAGAGAGGAAGCAAGAGGGTTAGGGAGAGCTGTTTGGGCCAGAGAAAGAGGACTGGCCTGGAGTGGAGATCCAGTCCAGGTTTTATAGCCTTGTCCAATTTCTGGGCCCTGAGGGCAAAAGAGGAAATCCTTATATGACTGAAAACAAGTAGAGGGTAGGAAGCTGGGGGTTGGGAGTGAGGAGACAGGATGCAAATTTTACATTTAACAATGAAATAACAGGTCAATTTACATCTCAAAAATAAAGAGTCTTCCACTTTTTAGCAAGATTTAACAGCATTGAAGATTATTTTCTACTTATAATTTTCTATTCATAATTTTTTTGCATCACATCAATCAGAGATGATTTTAATTTTTAAAGGACATTCTCTTTTGCAAAAATATTTAAGGCATTCCGTGACTCCACCGGGAGACTTCAACTATTGAAAGCATCCAATGATCATTAATGCTTTGATTATTAATAACCCAATTATCAAATAGATAATTATTTATCCAGAAACTCTGTCTCAGGCTTTTTCTTAATGCTGAAATCTATTTATTCCCCCTAAACTCTTTGCTAATTTTCAGTCTTGTATATCCAACAACCTAAAGTACATCTAGAGCTATATTTCCATTGGAATTTAAACTCAATTTTTTTGGAACTAAACTCTTCTCCCCCCCCCCCCCACCCCAAATCTTCTCTTCTTCCTATCTTTTCTCTTCCAAGATATCCAAGTTAGCAACCTAGATGGTATCCTGGACTCCTGCCTCTCTCACAATAATAATGTTCTTAATTATAGTTTGAATTCTATCCTTCTGTAGGAAATGAATATTTTTTATAATTTTTTTTTTAAAATCATTTATTTAAAGCAATGAGGTTAAGTAAATAGGTATCTTGTAATCCTTTTCTGAACAGTTTTCCAATCCCCTTAATGCCTCTGCACTGAGAGCTCCAGAAGCTTTGGCTTTTATTCTTACAATTCCTCCCAAGCTTCTAGTGTTGCTACCTGGCAGGCCAAGGTCAGGAAAAAAAAAATATTCTGTTTCACCTCCTAAGATGTCTTGTACTGTAAAAAATTCTCTCATCCATTTTGAAGCATTATTTTAAGTTTTTAGAGGGGGATTTTTGGAGAGTTTGACTATTTTACTTACTCTTTTTTTTCCATTTGATTGGATTCTCTGCATAGAGTCTTAAAATAGGAAATAATTTTAGGAACATAATTTCCTTTTATAAGTAAAGAAAACAATGGTCAAAAAGGTCTACTGACTTGATCAAATTCCAATAGATTGTGATAGAATAAAACTGTTAATTATTTAAACAACATTTGCTCCCTGTCCCCCCCCCCCCATGAGTATAAATTCCCTGATGAGTAGAATAAAATTTATACAAAGTCAGAGAAGGACTGATATGTGCATTCCTGTTTCATTGGGGTTAATTAAAGGCCCTCTGCATTTGATCCTTGGGCACTGAGGTCATTAAAAGTAAAGTCAAGTTGAAAAGAGTTCCAGGATAAGCAAAACTGGAAACAGTCTCCTTTCTTAAATCCCAGGCCTCTTACTATCTCATCATCTCATTAACAGTGTTTCAAGTATTGGACTAAGATCAAAAGAACTCTTTCCCCCTTAGAAGTTAAAATGTGTCTTGGGAAAGGAACTCCTACCCATAGAGCATAGAAGAATGAAACTAATTTTCTTTTTTAAAGAACTCTGACTACATTCAGGAAAATCGATATTTTTAAAGGAGGTTGTAATTCTTTTTTGCAGAATTTAAATGTCTGAGGTGGGTATTTTAAAGTTTAATTGAGAGGTAATCTGGTGCAGAACAAAGAGTAATTTTGAGACTATATTCAGGAAAACATTGGCTCAAAATGTCACTTTCACACTTAACTGATTTTTTTATAGTTAAAGTTATAGTTTTTCATATCTATGAAATGGAGGGGAAAAAAACACAAATTATAAAACTCCAAGACTTTATTGAGACTTAAATCAAATTCTGTTATAAATTTATTTTGTATATCTTAAGAGGAAATAGACATATTAGCTAATAGTATTGGAGTATTTTATTTTTATCATTTGTATTAAAAATGAAGTGATTATGATTTTATCTACATTAGTTAAATATGGATTATTTTATCATTTTTGACTCTTCTTAATCAAGATTTCTAGCTTTAATAGATTAGAATTCTAATTTGCTTGCTGTCTTCATTTAAAATGCTATTACTTAAGGATCAAAGTTCACGAAAGAGCATGGGGGACCTTCACTACAATATAGATATCTTGACCTCTCAAAAGACTGTATATTTTTACATTAGTGAGGGATGCACTTCGACACATAAAATGTTTTTTTTCCAAATTATTTCAGATCACAATTAAGGAAGTATTTGCAAAGATAGCATGGAATTAATTTATATTCAAATTGCAGTCCTATAATGTCGGGGGTCGGCCCTGACCGCCTGAGTGGATAGGACCTCCCCGAGAGTGAGGTCAGGCCAATCTAAAGAAGATACGGTTCCTTAAGGGGAGCAGTGGCTTCACCTGGTTGGCCTGTGTCCATTGCTCCAATCGGGTGGTAGGTCCTGCCCTCGGGGCGGATCGGGGTGGCAGCCCAGAACTAACCCCCTATATTAGCCATCACCCTGAGCTATTCGGGGGATCCCTCTGCACCTAATAAAACATATGCCTCCTGAAGAAGTGTCTGCCTGAGTCCCTCCTCGCTGATCCCCGGGGGAGGGAAAACACCAGGGACGCCTGAAGCAGTGCCCACTGAGGAGCTCACTCGGGAGTCTGGGGAAGAAGACCCCGGACAGAACTGGCCCCCGAACAGGGACACCCGAAGACCCCGCCGAGTGAGGTAAGCCTGTTTAAGTAAAAACAGAAGAGGCAGACACCCTAGGTCCACGGGACACCTAGAGGGAGTAAAGATGGGCAAAGGAATGTCTAAGCATTTACAGCCAGAGGATTCAGGAGTATTAGCATGTCAAGTACATGCACTAGTAAAGACTCATGGTATAAGAGTCCGTATAAAAGAATGTAAGGATTGGGTGGAAAAAATATTGGTTGTCTCTCCTTGGGTCTCCCACACCGGCATTGACCCTCAGAAGTGGAGAGTGGTAGGAACTCAAATGTCCTCTTACAACACAGAAAAACCTGGCTTTCTAACGGACACAGACTTTGTAATTTACTCCGTGGTGGCTGCGGCCCTTGACCCGCAGCCCCCACAAGGAGCGGTGTCCGGAGAATCACAAACAGGACCCTCATTACTGGGGGAACCTGAATGGCCCCCGCCCCCAGATGAGGGGCTTGATGACCGGAGGGAACCAGCCCCCAAATACCCTTGGGAAGAACTGGCTACCGCGAGTCGATCGCCTGCCCCGGTAAAAAGTGATAGTAAGATTTTAGAACAAAAGGGCAAACATACAGAATGGCAAGGGATCTGCGGACAGGGTGCAGATGGCCGGAGCCACGTGCTGATAACAGGAAAGGAAGGGTCTGGGGCAACCGTCCCCAGACAGGCACCCCGCCGGACTCGTTTACAGCAGGCCATTCATAAGGCTTTGGAGGATGGGGAGGAAGTAGAGGAAGAAGACCTAGACTATCTTACCTCCTCAGCAGCTGCTTACCCAATATTTGTGCAAAGAGAAAACGGCCAACAGGTTAGAGTTCGCCGCCCAATACCGTACAAATTTATCAAAGATCTCAGAGAGGCAGTCCATAATTATGGGCCAGGATCTGCCTATGTAAAACGGCTCATAAGTTCTAACACTCAGACTGCCGCCTGGCTCCCCATGGATTGGGATGAAACTTTACAAGCGGTGTTAGAGTCATCACATTACACCGCCTGGGCTGCCTACTGGCGCAGAGAGGCCAGGCTACAGGCTGAGATCATAGACCCAAATAATTCTGATTTAGTAACTAATCAACTCATTGGATGTGGCCAATTTAACACGGTGGAGGCTCAATTACAACTTTCAGAACCCATTGTCAGGGCAGTGCAGATAGCAGGACTGAATGCCCTGAACAAACTGGCTCGAGCAGCCTCGACTCCCCTGCAGCAGCTGAAACAGAGAGCCACGGAGTCTGCTGTAGATTTTATCAGCAGAGTGCAGACTACTGTGGAAGGGAAATTCGGGACAGGAAATGCAGCACAGCCTTTAATCATTCAGTTGATAAAGGGAGGGCTAACTCATTCAAAAGGCTTGCTAGCTACTCTGCCTGCTGACCCCTCCTTAGAGGAGATAATTGATAAGGCCCTAGACGAGGAACCCCCACCGGATCCTCTCCAAACCTCTATTAACCTCCTCGTTGATGCTTTACAAACCACAAGCTTGGTGCCTAGATCAAAGGGCAAAGGAAACTGTTTTCGTTGTGGGAAGGCCGGTCACTTTCAAGCTGAGTGCCGTAATTCCCAGAAGAGTGCAATGAAGTGCTTTGTCTGTGGTAAACCTGGTCATATAGCAAAGCATTGTAGGCAGAAAAATAAGAAGTATAGCAATGATGGGCCGCAGGGAAACGGGAAGAGGGGTCGGGAAGCCGAGGGCCCGACCCCAGGGCTGACCTATTAAATCCCTCGGTTACTATTCCCCTCTCAGAGAGCACAGAATTGAGCCCATGGACTACGACTACTGTTAAAGCCTCCCCTAGGGACTTCCACCGTTTAGTGATTGGAACTGCTCTCGCTCCCCAGGTCATTGTCCACACACAGCTCCTAAGCCCAGGCCAGACTTCTATAACTGTTACAAATCCCCACCATTACCCGATAGAACTAAAAGGCGGTGAGCCTGTTGCTCTTGCTATTTCCCTCCCCTGGATAGATAAGGATTGGAGAGAGTGTACCCATGAGGACACATTTGTGGCCTGGACACAGGCTATATCAGCCCACCGTCCCACTTTACCACTTATAGTGGAGGGAAGAGAGATTGTAGGTTTAATTGATACAGGTGCTGATGTCTCGGTCATATCCACAAAAGATTGGCAGCCCTGTTGGGAACTTTCAAAAACTCCCCAAGACATCATGGGAGTTTCAGGAGGAACTTTGGCGAAAAAGTCTCTAAGATTTCTAAAATGGAAAAGTGATGATATAGCAGGGATTTTCCGCCCTTTGGTACTTACTATTCCTATGTCCCTATGGGGGAGGGATGTTTTGCAAACCTTGGGCTTGTCCCTAACTACAGACACAGCTTTAAACCACTAGGGGTCACTGGAGGGCCGCAACCCATACCACTGACGTGGAGATCTGACAAACCGGTTTGGGTAGATCAGTGGCCCCTCACAAAAGAGAAATTACAGGCCCTTGCTAACATAGTACAAGGACTTTTATCGGCTGGACAAGTAGAGCCATCCACCAGCCCATGGAATTCCCCAGTTTTTGTAATCAAAAAGAAAAGTGGGAAATGGAGAATGTTAGTAGATCTAAGAAAAGTAAATGCCACTCTACAACCTATGGGTACCACCCAGCCTGGGTTGCCTTCTCCAGTTGCCATTCCAAAGACTTGGCCCATAACTGTTATAGATATAAAGGATTGTTTTTATAGTATACCCCTTAACCCTGTAGATAGACAGCGCTTTGCCTTTAGTGTACCTGCTGTAAATTATCAAGAACCTGCTCAGCGTTTTCAGTTTAAAGTCCTTCCCCAAGGCATGGCAAACAGTCCCACTCTATGTCAGGTTTATGTTGCACAGATTTTGATGCCCATTAGGCGAGAACACTCGGGAGCCATTATTATTCATTATATGGATGACATATTAATTTCTGCATCCCACCGGACTGATGTCTCGCTTATTTTACAAAAGATTACCTCAGCCCTAGCAGCATATGGGTTACAAGTTGCCCCTGAAAAGATACAAACAGAACCTCCCTACACATATTTAGGACATCAGGTATACAAGGATTTAGTGAAGAAATCTCCTAAGATTGATACAGCTCAAGTTTCTACATTAAATGACTTTCAGAAATTAATTGGTTCAATCCAATGGCTGAGGAATGTAGTTCCTATTTCCAATGATATGATGTATCCATTGTATAATATTTTAAAAGGCTCATCTGATTTGAACTCGCCTCGTACATGGACCCCTGCAGCCAGGGAAGCTGTTACTCAGATACAGGACTTAGCATCCACATCAATTGTTGCCCGATTAGATCCAGCCGCTCCGGTTTATGTAACTCTGGTGTGTCATCCTTCATTGGGTAAGGCCGGAGTAGTGTTCCAAGTTACAGGTCCTTTACAATGGGTACATTCATCTAAATCCATGAAGTCTATACCCTCCAAGTTTGAAGTGGATGCACAACTCCTTTTGAAAGCAGCGGAAGCTGCAATCACTATTTTTGGTACCATTCCTATGTTACTGCTCCAAGAGGATCCTGCAATACTTACTCATCTAGCACAGAACTCTGAGGAGTGGGCCATGTTATTGTCTATTTATCCCCACTTCTCAGGGTCATCCACCTCCCTCATTACGAGGATGGTTGCAACTCCCTTTGAAGTATCCCTCCAACCCTGTAGTTCCTCAGCCAGTACAGGGAGTCAATGTTTTTACGGATGCTACCAAACACCATAGAGCATCTATTTATATTCCAGACAAGAAGATATTGAAGGTGCTACAAACCCCATATACCTCAGCTCAAAAGAATGAATTGCAGGCCATTGTGATAGCCTTAGAACTGTGTGCTTATGAGCCTTTTAACTTAATCACTGATAGCTATTACTGCTTTGTCTTATTGCAACAGTTAGCTCTAGCAGATCTTTCTTTGTCCAATTCTGCAGTCATAGATCTTTTACACCAAGCACAACGGTCTCTCCTACACCGCTCTGACCCCCTCTATGTCTTACATGTCAGATCTCATGTGTCCACTTCTGGCCCAATATACTCAGGGAATGCCATAGCTGACTCGGCTCTCCTTGACCCTGATATCAAAAGTGAGATAGTCATGCATGCAGATCCTTCTATTGTTCATGACACATTTCATCTCCCAGCAAAAACACTTGCACTGCTTTATGGTCTTCCTAAGGAAGAGGCACGTCGCATTGTCTGACAATGCAGGCATTGTGTCCCTTTCCGCCCTGCCCCGCTTGTACATGCCACCAACCCCTGGGGCCTGGCCCCTAATGACATTTGGCAGATGGATGTCACCCACTTTCAGGCCAGCCTGATTCATGTCACTGTGGACACTTTTTCTAACTTTATTATGGTCACTTTGCAGCCTGGTGAGGCTGTACGCCATGTGATAGCTCATTGCCTTCACTGCTTTGCCACCCATGGGATACCTCGGTTGTTAAAAAACCGACAACGGCCCGGCCTATACCTCCTCTGCTTTTGCTCGCTTCTGCCACCAATTCGGTGTCACCCATGTTACCGGTATCCCTTACAACCCCACCGGTCAAGCCATCGTGGAGTGTGCCAATCAATCCTTGAAGCGCACTCTCATTAAACAAAAAGGGGGAGTGCGTGGTAGGCTCACTGCAGCCCAGGTAGCAACAGCAGTATTCACTAGGAATTATTTGATTGATAATGAACAAGGCATCACCCCCTGCCATGAAACAGATGCTGTCAACATCAACACAGACACAAAAACATGAACAACAAACACAAAAACATGATGAACAACAAACACAAAAACATGATAAAAAAGCACACTTGCAAAGTCCGACCACAGTTTGGTGGAGAGATGAGGAGGGTCGTTGGCACGGCCCTGTACAGGTTAAGGTGTGGGGAAAGGGTTTCTTATGTCTCCAAACAGGTGAGAGAACACGCTGGGTGCCCGTCAAATGGACCAGGGCCTGTGAAGAAACGAAGGAAAAGATATCGGAGCAGCACCCTTCGGAGAATTCCTCTTATTCTAATTCCACAGTGCCTTTGCATTCCCTACCACCCTGCCCAATAGGCCACCGTTCGCAAGTATTCATACCTACGGTACCCTGCTCCACGGGCATCCCAAGACTAGGACCACTTGGGCTACCTAACAACACTGAGTTATGGTTTTGGGATGGACAGCAGAACCACACCATGTACACCATGAGACCCTCTCCCACTCCTGTTGCCTTACCGTATGGACAGATGCATCCCGACCTCTGGAAAATAGGAGCGGCCTTAGGGGGAGTGAACGCCTCTTTTCGCCTGTGGCCATGCCCTCGTAATGACGATGCCTGTCATGACTTTTCATTCCAACAATGGTATAATGTGTTTAAGACTCTTAACAGCTCTTGCCATCAAACCAAGGACGGCACAGACCGCTTGTGCTACCGGCTGAGCGCCCACCGCGCACACCCCTCCGGACGCTCTCTTCCTTCTTTGTCCCCCCTGCTAACCTGACTATTCAACTAAAGGGGGAGTCCGCTGGTTTACCCCCTTTTTAACATCACTTGTACTGACCCGATTTTTACAAATGTTTTACGGTATAATCATACTGGGTATGCTGTGTTCCTAGCTGTATCCCCTCCCTACCAACTCCTACCTGTCAAAGCAGAAGATTTTGCGTTGTCCCCCGCTGATTCTTTGGTGAAAAAAAAAAAAAATTGTACCGTGCAGTGGGGGAAAAGTTGTTACGTACCAGGAGGGATGGGATCGGGGATGCTTTGAGTTTGGTGAACTTGGCTGTTGAGATGTATGAGGAATGGCAGATCCAGGAACTAGAGAGTGAGGTGACTATGTTAGCTTCTACTATCCAAACCATTCATAACAAACCAGGTCTCCCTCTGGCATTACCAGCAACATGTTGACTCCCTTCTACAGAAGCAAATAGGAGCATTGGAAACAACAGTCCTCTGGTTAGGGGATAGACTGGCCCTTATGGCAGGGTACATGAAACTTCAATGCCATTATAAGTATCAGCCTCTCTGTGTGCTTAATTTGCCTGTAAATATGTCACAGTTCCCATCAGACTGGGGTAGAGTTAAACAGGCATTACAGGGGGCGATGTTAGCCTACAACACCTCCAATGACATCCACCAATTAGATATGCTGATAGCCCAGCTCAACAACATTTCCTCCCATTTCAGAGCTGAGTGGGATGATCAAGAAGACTCCTTTCTAAAATGGTTTACGGGTGCCCTCCACCTGAGATGGTTGTTTTTCCTTCTTGCCGGCTGTAGGAATGTTTATTATGATTTGTCTCTTTTTCCCATGTATCCTGAAAACTATTGTTCTTCATCTTTTCTCGTTCTCTGGAGGCATTGAAGGCGGACCTTCTAGGCCCACGCCATCACCCGGGCTCGGGCAGCCCCTGTGTGATTACTAACCGAGCCGAGCCAAGGGTGCTCTGCCCCACCCCCCATAAGCAGGTGGGGCGCTAATTGTGTTAAACAAAAAGGGGGAGTTTGTCGGGGGTCGGCCCTGACCGCCTGAGTGGATAGGACCTCCCCGAGAGTGAGGTCAGGCCAATCTAAAGAAGATACGGTTCCTTAAGGGGAGCAGTGGCTTCACCTGGTTGGCCTGTGTCCATTGCTCCAATCGGGTGGTAGGTCCTGCCCTCGGGGCGGATCGGGGTGGCAGCCCAGAACTAACCCCCTATATTAGCCATCACCCTGAGCTATTCGGGGGATCCCTCTGCACCTAATAAAACATATGCCTCCTGAAGAAGTGTCTGCCTGAGTCCCTCCTCGCTGATCCCCGGGGGAGGGAAAACACCAGGGACGCCTGAAGCAGTGCCCACTGAGGAGCTCACTCGGGAGTCTGGGGAAGAAGACCCCGGACACTATAATACACAAATATTGCATATAATTCATTAAAGACTAACATTATTTCAATCATCTTTGCTTTATGAAGCTGAATCTAATTCTTTTTTTTTTAAATCTAATTCTTAAAAAATGTTCCATGGGATGTATTTGAATTCATCTTAAATTTTGGGGGCATTTACTCATATGCATTTCCTTCTTCAAACTTAGAGTATTTTCATGTAAGAAACCGAAATTCACATTCTTTCATGTTTTTCCCTAACATTCTACCAACACAATCCATCACAGCTTTCTATTTTTTCAAACAGATCATGTTACTGCTTTTATTAACACCAAGGGGAGACATTCTCCAAATGCAAATCAAAGAAGCATATTTAAAGTATCTTGAACTGTAAAGAGATATTTGTTGGTATTGAAAGTCTCACCATTGAACCTAAAATCATATTTTTAAAACAACTAATTCCCTTGATTAACACTTCTCTGAATTTATTCTTGACATGATTCAAATCAGAAAAAGATATATGAGAGAATGTTTAAGGATATTTGAAAAGAAACAGGATAGATATATATTAAAAATAAAAAGATACCTTAGTCTACAAGGCCACATAGACAGCTAAATTGTATAGATATGCTATAAAAATTCAAAATAAAGACAAATTGCTGTCTGGAGGGATGAAAGGTCCTCAAAGGCTATTACAGATTCTGTGAAACAGAGGTAAGGTGAAACAGCATTCTGTACTTGGTGGTATAAGGGAGAGGGAACCATGGGAAAGATAGAATGCAAGGTAGGATAGATAGTAAGAAAATCACTTTCCTGAACCACATTATTTTTGGATGTTATTTCAGTTTTTTTCCAGTTAAATGAAAAGGTAATTTCCAATATTCATCTTTTTGCAAGCTTTTGACTTTTACATTTTTCTACCTCTCTCCCTTCCCTCACCCCTCTCATTGATAGGAAGTAATCTGACATGTTAGACATGTGCAATGAGATCACACATGTGTCTATATTAGTCATATTGTGAAAGAAGAATCAGAACAAAAGGGAAAAATGAAAAAGAGGAAAAACATAAAACAAATTTTAAAAATGGAAAACATATGCTTTGGTCTGCATTCAGATTTAATAACTTTTTCCTCTGAAGGGGATGATCTTTTCCATCTCAGATCACTTAGAATTATGAACTGCTGAGAGGAGATAAGTCCATCATAGTTGATCATCTCATAATGTTGTTGGTAACATACATAATGTTCTGGTTTTACTCAATTCATACAACATCCATTCATGCAAGGTTTTTTTTCTGAAATTCACCTGTTCATTATTCCTTACTGAATAATCATACTCCATCACATTCCTATAACACAATTCATTCAGCCATTCCCCAAATGATGGGGAGACTCCAATTTCCAATTTTTTACCAGTACAAAAAGAACTGCTATAAATATCGCTGTAAATTTGGATCTTTTTCAATTATTTTATTATCTCTTTGCAATCCAGATTTAGTAGTGTATTGCTGTATCAAAAGGTATGCACAGTTTTTTTGCCCTTTGGGCATCGTTCCAAATTGCTCTCCAGAATGGCTGAATCATTTCACAACTCCACCAGTAGTGCATAAGAATCCCAAATTGCCTCTAACATTGATCTTTACTTTTATCATTTTAACCAATGTAATAGGTGTGAGTTGGAACCTCAGATTTTTTTTTAATTTGCAGTTCTCTAATCAATAGTGATTTAGAGCATTTTTTCTTTTCTTTTTCTTTTCCAAGACAGTGGAATCAAGTGACTTGCCCAAGGTCCCATAACTAGTAAGTATCAAGCATATGGGGCTGGATTTAAACTCAGGTCTAACTCCAGGGCCAGATAGCTGTAATTTCTTCAACTGAAAATTGCCTGTTCATATCTTTGACCATTTGTCATTTGAGGGATGACTTGCATTTTTATAATTTTTTTTCATTTTTTAGGTTTTTGCTAGGCAAATGGGGTTACGTGGCTTGCACAAGGTCACACAGCCAGGTAATTATTAAGTGTCTGAGGCCAGAATTGAACTCAGGTACTCCTGACTACAGGGCCGGTGCTCTATCCACCCCACCACCTAGCCGCCCTTATTTTTTATAAATTTGACTCAAATATATATATATATATATATATATATATATATATATATATATATACACATACATATGTATATGTATATATATATATGTATATTAGAAATGATTCCTTTATCAAATACACTGTGAAAATTGTTTCCAAAACAAAAAGTATTCCTTCTAATCTAATTTTAATTTTTACAAAATATTTTAATTTTAATGTAAGTGAAATGATTTATTTTGTATTTTATAATGGTCTCTGTTTCTTGTTAAGTCATGAACTCTATCTCCATAGATTTGACAGATTCTCTTAATAGACTTGTGGTATCAATCTTCAGGTCCAAATCATTCATTCATTTTTATCTCATCTTAGTAAATGTTGTGAGACATTGGTTTGTGCCTAGTTTCTGCCATAGTATTTTACATTTTTCTCAACAATTTTTGTCAAATAGTGAGTTCTTATCATAGAAGTTGGAGTCTTGGGATTTATCAAAGAGTAGATTACTGTATCATTGATTAATGTTCCTTTTGAATCTAATTCAGTTCACTGACCCAAAATTCTATGATTTAGATGACAACTACTTTATATTTGGTATAGCTAAGCCATATTCCTTGAATTTTCTTTTATGAATTCACTTTATATTCTTGAGGTTTTTCCCTCAAGATGCATTTGGTTCATATTTTTTCTAGCTCTATAATTCTTTTTTTTGGAGTTTGGCATGACAGATTAAGTAATGTTATTTAACTAGAACTTAATTTCTATTGTGTTAGCTGGTTATAGACAGTTATTAATTATCATTTTCAGGAAAACTGCATGTTTCCTCTCTCTCTCGTGGTACTGCATTTTGTTAAAAAACTTTTTCAATGTCTCATGAGATAATCGTTATTGCTCTTAAATTTTTTTTTTGATGTAGCCAGTCATGCTGATTGTTTTCCTAATATAGAACCATTCTAGAATTTCTGGTATAAATCCCCCTTGATCATAGTGTATTTTTTTAATTATAACTTTCTTGTAATCTCTTTGATAATATTTTATTTAATTTTTTGCATCAATATTCACTAGGGAATTTGCTTTGTAGATTTCTTTCTCTGTTTTGGCACTTTTTGATTTAGATAATAGCATTGTGTTTTGTCATTAAAGGAATTTGGCAGAACTTTTTCTTCATCTGTTGTTTTCAAACAGTTTATATTGAATTGGAATTAATTGTAATTTAAATCATTGTTAGAATTTACTTGTAAATCCATATGCCCTTGGAAATTTTTTCTTAAGGAGTGCAATGATGCCTTGTTCTATTTCTTCCTCTGAAATGGAATTATTTAAGCATTTTATTTTCTCTTCTGGCATGCTAGGAAATATATATTTTTTCTTGATATTCAACCATATCATTTAGATTATCAGCTAATTGGGATATGATTTACTGTCATTTGATTCAATTTCCTATACATTGCTATTGCATTCAATATTTTCATTTTTGTTTTTGGTGATTCAGTTTTCTTCTTTTTTAAAAATCAAATTCACAAAGTTTGTCTATTTTATTAATTTGTAAAAACAACTCTTATTTATTACATCTACAATTTTCTCTAAATATTATAGATCTCTCCTTTGATTTTCAAAATTTCTAATTTGGTATTTAAGTGGGAATTTTTAATTTTTTTCTTTTTCCTAGTTATTTTTAGTTACATGCCCAGTTTATTAATTTTCTCTTTCTCTATTTTTTCATGTATTTAGAGATAAAAAAATTCCCTTAATGATTGTTTTTAATGTATCCCACAAGTTTTCGTGGGTTGGTGGACCACATTTTGAATAAAATTGTAGAACAAAGAGTCTAAAGATAGGATTAGGCCAACTCATGAATGACTTCAAATGTGAAATAAGTTTATATTTGATTCTAAAGGTAAATGGGAGCCACTAAAATATAGTGGTTCGAAGAATCACATAGGAAGAACTGTTATAAAATTATTAATGAGCATTCTTTGAGTTCATTCATTAAGCAAAATCTAAATTCATCTCAGTTAAAATTGATTAATCAAAAAAGTCATTCCCTTCCTCTTCTGTCTCTCTCACACACAGACACACTTGCGAACAATAGAACAATATTGATAATTTTCAACTTCTACATTGCATATGCTGTTTCACATCAAAGACAAGTAATTTTCATATTAACTTTATTAATATAGAACATTAAATATAATGTCTGGCATGCAGGAGGCACTTAATAAGCAATATTAGTTCAGTAGAAGATATATTTTGTACTGCTCTAGGGACCTGTTTTTAGTCCTTTACTGATTCACATTTCATCAACATGACTTAAACTTAAAGTGAGAATTGTTGTCAGGTTTGAAGGTGATATAATAAAAAGAAGGGTAATGGATACTGCAGGTGATAGTCAGAAATCAAAAAGTTCTTGATAGACTGGGATATTATGTCTATGTGATAGCATCAAATTTAATAACAATTTTATATAGAGATTTCAGTTAAAACATAGCTTTCTGATTTAAAATATAAATAAAATCAGAGTTAAAAAAAGCAATTGTATGGGAAAAATCATAGAAGTGGAAATTCAGTAGGTGAGAACAAGCAAAGCTAAGGATTCTTTAACTATATTAAGAAAAAAATGTACTTTTCAAGAATAATGATGTGATTAATTTTCTGTACTCCTCTCTTGACAGAATGCTTCTGCACATCTCTTTTCTGTTTCTTAAAGGAAATAAATGCGTGTTTTGTTTATAATTTGGAAGACAACATTCAGTAATGAATCTGATTGTGGAATATTGACTGTCATGTAGCAGAAAATACTGTCAAAATTAAATGGTAAATAGACCTAGGAGGGAAAATATAAATAGAGAGAGATAAAACTTGTGAAAATTAAATTTTAAAATTAATGCTAAGCTGTGTGTGTGTGTATGTGTGTTAGAGAGAGAGAGAGAGAGAGAGAGAGAGAGAGAGAGAGAGAGAGAGAGAGAGAGAAAAGGAAGAGAATAGCCTTAACAATTAGAAATAGAAAAGTATAATAATTATCTTGGGATATAGGTAGTTCCTTCAAAGAAACTTCATAAATAGAAGAAACTAGATAATTGATGGGTGTTGGGATTATTTTCTTACTATGTAAAGGATTAGATGACTACTGTCATCTCTTACAACTCTGAAATTTTGTGGTTTTGTTATTCTATTGATAATAGATTGAACCTGAAATCAAAGAACATTCGAAATTAAATTATTTCTAGGCCAAATCAAATTATTCATTTTATAGGAAAGGACAATGATAAGAGACTGGCATTGATTTACTTAAAGTGAATTTCTTAATTTTCCCATTGTAAAATACGGGACAAAATGTGAGAAAAAAATATGAGCATGGTGGTGGAATTCATTCTCCTGGGATTTTCTGAACTCCCAAGTTTCCAAGGATTTCTCTTTGGGATTTTATTAATCATCTACACAAGTATCCTGGTTGGAAATGGTCTCATCATTCTTATTACCAAAGTTTCTGCTGCTCTCTAAACCCCCATGTACTTTTTTCTTGGAAATTTTTCTTTCTTGGAAATCTGTTACACTTCAGTGATAATTCCAAGAATGCTGTCAAACTTTTGGCCACAGGAGAAAAATATTTATTTCCTAGCTTGTGCTGTGCAATTTTGTTTCCTCCTTAGTCTAGGAGGCACTGAATGCTTCTTCCTGGCTGTGATGGCCTATGCTTGTTATGTGGCTATCTGTAAACCACTTACTATCCTCTCATCATGAGCCCCAAAAAGTGCCTTCAAATGATTTCTGGTGCCTGGATAAATGGATTTTTCAGTTCAGATAGCACAAACATGTCAGATATTCTCCCTACCTTTCTGTGAACCTAATAAAATCAATCATGTTTTTTGTGATATTCCCCCATTACTGAAATTAGCCTGTGGGGGATACCTCTCTGAATGAGCAGTATGTGTTTGCTGGTGCTATGACCTTTGCAACAGCTCCTTCCTTACTGATACTCTGGTCTTACATCAAAATCATCAGGGCCATCTTGAAGTTACCATCTGCCATGGGCAGATGCATAACCTTTTCCACTTATTCCTCTCACCTGATAGTCGTGAGCCTATTCTATGGATCTGCTTTTACTACATATTTGAGACCCAAGTCTACCAAGTCACCAGAAGTAGACAAAGTACTTTCCCTTTTCTATACTATTTTGACCCCACTCTTTAATCCTTTAATATACACCCGGAGAAGCAAGGATGTCATTGCAGGAATAAAGCAACTAGTGTCTAAGTGACTGGACTCAGTTAAATTCATGAATTCTGTCTTCCTGTCTTTTTGTCTCATAGTCCATACAAATTGCTATTTCCATGAGCCATAATACATCTTTTGTCTCTCTACCTGTCCACTGAAAGTCCTTCAAATTACAATATAATTCCTTCTTCCTCTTGTGCTTTAGAATCCTTAGTTTCCTTCAAGTCTTAACTTTGGTGTATGCTTTTAAATGCAGTCCTTCTCGATTCATCAAAATGTTATTGTCATTCATCACTATCAATGAAAAGTACATATATTCTGCTTGTACCTATTTGTATAAATATTTTCTCTCCTGGGTTAGATCATATACTTATAAAAGCTTGCAGTTATTTCACATTTATCTTTATATCTCAGAAAACTAGAATATATCTTTATATGTTTATCTCTCTAGCTTTTAAAATCCTCATCTCTTTTTAATCATCTCTTCTTCCCAGAACTTTCCCTCCTTGTCTTCCCAGAACTTGCCTACCTGTCAATGATCACTTATTCAAAACTAAAAATCATGATTTAAAATAATTTTAAAAGTATATAATTTGTTTAACACTTTAAGATTCGCAAAGCACATTCTTGTAGAAGTCTGGAGAGAAGGTTCTATTTCTATCTCTGATGTGCAGATTTAGAAAATGAGGCAGAAAAGAGTTAAGTGAATTACTTTTCCAGGGTCATTCAGTTAAGAAGAGCCTCAAAAAGGATTTCCATAAATCTGGTCATCTTGATGACAAATCCAATGTTCTGTGTCTCCACACACACACACACACACACACACACACACACACACACACACAGACACAGTATAAACATCATCTTCTGAATATTTGTTAATTTTTAGATTGAAATTCAATTTTTTTCAGGTTTTTGCAAGGCAAATGGGGTTAAGTGGCCTGCCCAAGGCCACACAGCTAGGTGAAATTCAATTTAAATTCAATTAACCTTTGAGAATTCTCCAACTATTACAGTCCTTCTCCAATGTTTTAAACAACATTCATAATGATGATGATGATGAAGGTGATAAGTACACAAATACAAACATATGCACACATTTATATATGTATATTGATTATAGTATAAATAACTTAAGAGTTGTAGATAATTTTATAAATATCTGAGAAAGAAAAGGGGAACAAATTGTTAAAATACCAGATAAGTTGGTTGGTGGTTGAAACAAGAAAGTGATAGAGTTGAAGAGGGAAGTAAGATGAGATATTGAGTATCAAAAAGGAAAGGTTATTTGAGAGCAAATGAGACAGAAATGATCATAAGGCAATGATCATACAGTATCAATGCAAAGCAAGTTGTATGCCTAAGACCCTTTATGTTCTTGTGAATCAGGGAGGTAATACCATGACAAGCACATGAATTAGGTTTGAGTGAGAGGGACCTCACTTTCTTCTCCAGAATTGTCTGGGTCCAGTGGCCAGATATGAATCAGGATGACTGCAGATGGCCCTGGATGTGAGGCACTCAGAGTTAAGTAACTTGCCCAATGTTAAACATTATAAGTGTCAGAGGCTGAATTCAAACTTCCATCCTCCTGATTCTCAGGCCAGGGCTCTATCTACTGCGCCATGTAACTGCCCTAAGTCAAAAATAATAGAAAATGAATGGCAGATAAGAATTCCCTTTAGAGACAGTTAAGAGACACAATGGTTAAGACTGTGGGTCTGGAATGAGGAAGACCTAAATTCAAATCCAATCAGTAGTTCTGCTATACAGGACAAGTCACTGTTGAGTTCCCCTGTGCACCAGGGGATTGATTCAGCTCAGGAGAGAAAAGAAAACACATAGACACTTGGGTGGGGAATACTAGAAAGACAACTGGCAGAGCCAGTTTACTGAAAACATCAAACAGTTCTTATAGAAGAAAAAAACCGCAAAATTAACATATAGGATAAAAACAATGATATAACTTTGTTACAGGCAGAAATTTACCCAGCAGAATGTGACCCAGCTCAAGTTTGGAAATAGGGCTTATCAAATAGTTAGGGCAATAATGATGCAATTGTGTTATCAAATCAGAGTTCTGTGGAAACTTTCAGTTCAAGGGTCATCACAGCTCAGGTTATTTTAGTCAAAATTGGCCTCCCAACCCCAAATTTGCTCAAGTGGCCTCTACAAGTCACTTAATCACCGTCTTCCTCAAATTCCTCATTTTAAAAATGAGAATAA
Organism: Macrotis lagotis; assembly: GCF_037893015.1. NCBI lineage: Eukaryota > Metazoa > Chordata > Mammalia > Peramelemorphia > Peramelidae > Macrotis > Macrotis lagotis. The sequence goes on along the minus strand of NC_133660.1, from coordinate 299,024,954 downwards.
TTTTAGAACTTTAAGTAGAGAGAACAGCAAGCAGGACATTTCAGACCTCTGAATTCTTCTTGAATGTTTTTACTTCCAACATCAGAATTTTCCCCATCTGTCAGATTTATTTTACCTTTAAGATTAGGAATATCAACATTTTGCTCTCTGAGGAAAATCACATACATTTTAATTATACCACTGTTATTCTCAACACCAAAAGTAATTTTTGTATAGTGCTCCCCGTAATATATTTTTTTGACAAATGAATGAAGGTTAATGAAAGGTTAATGAACCTTTTAGTTTAGTTTCTACATTCTCCACATTAGCAACTTATTCTTTTTTTAACCTAAATAACTGAAACAATATAATTAGTATTATTTCTTGCAATATTTAAATTATTACTTGAACCCTGTACATGTTTTAGTTAAAAAATGAAAGTGTAAAAGTCTAACACCAATTTAATTTTAAGAACTTTTGAGGAAACCAAAAAGTAGTTATTGTATCAATGCCCTTTTAAAGGAAGGTCTAATGAAGTATATAACAGGACTCTTTAATAAATTTTATGTCTTGTAATATATTTTATCACTCCCACAGAGGAGAAATCATTTACCCAAGTTTACACAGGCTATAAGCCATTAACGACATACTTAAAATTGTGTCTAAAGATTTTGAACCTTCTAGTCTTTGCATTATACAAAGCTATAATGACAACGCGAATTCCTCAGTTCTTTAAAGTAGATCCATGCTAGACTTCCACTGCCATCATCATCAACCTTCTCAAAACAAACAAAAAAAGGACAAAAAACAACAAACACACCCACTAAAAACCTAAAAAAATCCTATAACACTTTCCTCTTCTCAAGTTTACCATCACAATGGGAATAAAGATAAATGCACAAGGCAATTAAATACTAAATATTAAGTATCAAATGTTTTGTCTAGCCAGGAAGGTTTAAATAGACTAATACTGGAAATGATCTTCAAGCACTTTAGTCTAAAACCCTAATTGTATAGATGAGGAAATTGAAGAACAGGATTTGGGAAAAGGAAGAAAAAGTTTATTTTCAATAGATAATATTTGAGTTGATATTTTATTTAAAGATGGCATTCACATGACAGTTTTTAAAAAGTTTGTGGAAGGAGAAATAATCTTGGAGTCAGGAATATCTGGCTTCAAGTCTCATCTTGGTTATCTAACTTAAGTTACTTATTCTCACAATATCCAAGGCAAAAGACATATCCATCTACATTAATAAGGAAAGAGTCCTCACTAGAAGTATCACAACACAAATGAAATCATAATCTGGGACTTTAATTAATGCCATAATAATTCTATCATGCACTTAAATATTATGTGATGCATTTCAAAAATCATATGCATTTAATTTTAAATCGTTTTCACAATATCTTTTGGGATTTGATATAGCTGATGATATTGTTTCCATTTGTCGAGTGTGCAAACATGGTCACATAAAAGTTGAAGGACTTGATCCAAGTCTCAAAGCTAATTTATGACAGAAAAAGAGAATTAGTTATGAGACCTTGGTTAAGTCACTGAATCTTTATGTAGCTTAGTTTGCTCACATAATTTATATCTAGCCCAAAGGAGATTATGAAAATAGTTTTAAACTAAAGTCTAGGAAATCTTTGAAAAATATAGAAAAATGATTACTATAAAACCTATTTAAATTAATTTTTTTTTTGTATTTTGTAGTCACTGAATAGACCAGCTTGACTGTGTAATAGTCATGTTGGGGGTAGAGACTCCATTTCATAAAATGCTAAAGGTTCACCTCTTCTTTTTTTGCTCTTTGATGCCTTCACTATTTTCTAAGACCATATAAGACAGACTTTCTGTATATGAGATTCTAATAACCTATTTAAAGAGTTATACAAATAAACAAAATATAGAGTTGGAGAATAAGGAGTAATAAGAGATATGTGAATTTGTGTGTGTGTGTGTGTGTGTGTGTGTGTGTGTGTGCATGTGTGTGTGTGTGTGTATGAGAGAGAGACAGAGTCCAATTATATTCCAACAGTAGGAAAAATGTAAACCATTATGTAATACAAGATACGTGCAGGGAAATTAGGAAACAATCTATGAAGTAACAGCCATGGCACATAGAAAGGTCTAATGCAAAAAGATTGAATTTGAATTAAAACCTGAAGATAGACAAGAAGTAAAGATGAAAAGGAAGAAAATTCCATAATGGGAAGCAGATATTTTTATAAGAACAAAATCAGTAGTTTAAGTATTTTATCATCACTCTTATTCAATATTGAATTAGAAATGTTAGCCTTAGCGATAAGAGAAGAAAAAGGAATGGAAAGAATTAGAATAATGAAAAAACAAAACTCCCATATTTGTAATTGATATGATGATATACTTAGAGAACACAAGAAAATCACCTTAAAAAATACTTGAAACAATTAGCAATTTTAGCTGCAGGATATAAAATAAAACCCCCAAAAGTCAGCGTTTCTATATATTACTAACAAGACAAAGCAAGAAATAGAAAGAGAAATTCCATTCAAAGTAACCAGAGACAACATAAAATACTTGAGAGTCTACCTGAAAAGGCAGACTCAGAAACTGCATGAAAACAACTATAAAACACTATTCACACAAATAATATCAGTTCTAAATAATTGGGCAAATGAATTGTTCATGAGGAGGCAGAGCTAATAAAAGGGACAATCCTGCAAACTGAATTACTTTGCCATACCAATCAAGCTTCCAAAAATTTTATTTACTGAATTTGAAAAAGTAGCAACTAAATTCAAATGGAGGAATAAAAAGGTCAAGAATTTCAAGGGAATTAATTAAAAATGCAAAGGAAGGCGCTCTAGTCATATTTGATCTAAAATTATATTATAAAGCATCAGTCATCAAAACTGTTTGTTACTGGTTAGGAAATACAGTGGTAGATCAGAGGAATAGATTAGATGCAAAAGATACAGTAGTAAATGATATAGTAATCTACTGCTTGATAAACCCCAAAATTCCAGCTTCAGGGATAAGAACTTGGTCTTTGATAAAAACTCCTTGATCATGAGAAAAATTGCTCTAAATCATTATTGATTACATAAATGCAAATTAAAACAGTTCTGAGGTACCCCCTCACACCATATCAGATGGGTCAATATGTTTAGAAGGAAAAATGATTTCAATTAGAGGGCATGTGGGAATAGTAGGAAAGTAATGCATTGTTGGTAGAGTTGTGAACTGATCCAGACTTTCTGGAGAGCTCTTTGGAGTTATGCTCAAAAGGCAATAAAACTGCAAACTTTCAATCCAGCAAAATGAAATCTATGTCAGAATTCCAAAGAGTTTACAAAACAGACTAAAAAACCACATGTACAAAAATATTCATAGAAACTTTTCATGGAAGCAAAGATTGGAATTTGAGTTGATGCCTATCAATTGGGAATAACTGTGCTATATGCTTGCGATGGAACATTATTGTTCTATAAGAAATGAAAGGACTTAAGAAAAGCCAGAAATGACTTACATTGACTGATGATGAATGAAATGAGCAGAACCAGATGGGTGATAATCAACTATGATCAACTTGTTTGTTATTTTGTTTTTTGCTAGGTGGGTTAAAGTGGTTTGCCCAAGGCCACACAGCTAGGTCATTATTAAGTGTCTGAGACCTGATTTGAACTCAGGTACTCCTGACACCAGGGTCGGTGCTTTATCCACTGCTCCACCTAGCTGCCCAACAGCTAGGTAATTATTAAATTCCTGAGGTTGGATTTGAATTTAAGTTCTCCTGACTGCAGGACTGATGCTCTATCCACTCTGCCACCTAGTTGATCTGAACTTTTTCATTTCTACAGTACAATGATCAAAGATAATTCTAAGAAAATGTTGGAAAGACCAAGGCTTATGATGTTAAAATTTCAAAGTTTTCTAATGTATATGTCATTTTTTCTTTCTAATTTTTCTGTGTTTTTTCTGGATCTGTGTTTAGTGTAATTACACATGTAGAGCCTATATTAGATAGCTTTCTGACAGGAAGAGGGGAGATTAAAGGGAGGGAGGGAGAAAAATACAAAACTCAATGCCCTAGGGGTGGCTAGGTGGTGCAGTGGATAAAGCACTGGCCCTGGAGTCAGGAGTACCTGGGTCCAAATCCGGTCTCAGACACTTAATAATGACCTAGCTATGTGGCCTTGGGCAAGTCACTTAACCCCATTTTCCTTGCAAAAACCTAAAAAAAAAAAATCAATGCCTTGCCAAAAAATATTGGTGAAAACTCAAAAAAAAAATTATATGCCATAGTAATCTATTAAGGGAAGCTATTGTTGGATTATTTTGTATTTTATCTGAGTACTAATTTTATGTCTTTTACTTATCTTTGTATACTCTAAATTTCATGAGGTAATTTACACAATTTAATAAATGTTTATTAATGGGCAAAAAAAGAAATAAAAAGAAAAGAAACCAGCTCCACATCAATCAATCTCAGAATTTTGACAAATCTTTGAACACACACACACACACACAGACACATACACACAAACACACACACACACACACATACACACAACAAACACACACATTTCTACCCTGATCTGTAGCATACAACTTTGAATGCTCCTCATTTTGGGGAAATAGTGAATGTTTTCTTTTGGCAGTGATGACATATGACCATTATATTTTTAAGCTTCTGCGCAATCCTGTCATAATGCACCAAAAATTGTTCCTTCAGCTGTTGATTGGCTCCTGGATTACTAGAATCCCAGTTCAGATTGCATTTCCATAATTCTAATTAACTCAACCATGTTTTCTGGGATATTCATCCATTATTGAAACTGGCATGCAAGGACATCCAAGAATATATTTTCTGTCCATGATGTTATGCTATTTGCCATGGTTATCTTTATTTTGATTGTTGAATCTTATGTCAAAATCATTGTCCTCAAGCTCCCATCAGTCAAAGGGAAATTCAAAATTTTCACCTCTAGTTCCTCCTACTTCATTGATGTAGACTTATTCTATGGATCTGATATTATTTTGTATTTGAGACCCAAGTTTAGCTACTCAGCAGAAGCAGACAAAGTATTCTCCCTTTTCTATGCCATTATGACCTCAGAATTTAATCGTTTGATATATTACCTAAGGAACAAAGATATACTGCCTAAGGAACAGAGAATAAAGAACTTATTTTCTAAATTAATAACATCAAGAATTAAAACAGGATGAACTAATGGAAAATTACTTTCCCTGCACTTAATCCATAATCCATATGGAAATTGAACTATTTTTGTCTTTACTACCTGCATTTGAAAACTTTCATTTAAGTCCTTCCGAAACTTTCCCCATTTTTAGAATTATGACAATTGAGTTCATGTCTTTTCAATCCAATTGAACTCACTTAAAAAGTGCTACTTTTAAGACTTTTTACCATCTTAATATTGAAAGCACAAATTGATACAACTACCTGAATAAAACAAAAGTAACATTATGCAATATATGCAATATATACATATATACATATATAATATATATACATATATATATATATATATATATATATATATATATATATATATACATATGCAATATATACAAAGAAAACTGAGACTATTTAGAGATTAGACTGGAAGATAAATGACTTTACCAGACCAATTATTCTCTAATATACCTATGTATGTTGTATCCAACAATACAGATCTTTCTCATTTCTATGCCATTTTCTTTCATGTTGTTCTTTAAGTTTGTCAGAGAGGGTCTGCCCAATGTACTAGAAATTTTGCTTAAGTTCTCTCACCTTCCTAAAAGTTGAAATTCAGTTGAAAGATATTCCATTATTTATTTCTTACCATTACTGCGACTTCACCTTTTCTTATATTTCATTACTGAACTTCTCTTGTTAAATCTTTTATCCATAAGGTGATTCACTCTCTTAATGTCTACAGAAAAAAAAAATCTTAATGCTAGAAGTATTTGTATAGGAAAGAGGGGACTTGAAAAAGACACAGGGAGAGTAACAGAATTTCAAATTTTGACTTAATTATAGCCAGGGATTTTTTAATCATAAAAATAATGATCATAAGGGAGGAATGACTATAAATGGAATCAAAGATAAATAAAAAATAAAATGACATTGATTTGGGTTAGGAGGAGACAGAACTGAGATTAGATTAGATTGCTCCAATCATTCCCATACACTTGTCCATTGCTGTTGTTCTTATTTTTGTTTTTATTACTGCAAATGTATCAGAGAGAAGAAATATGTTATAATATAGGAAATATATATATATATATATGTTGGAGATTCACCTCATCCTAGATGAACACAGATGGTCCAGACTTCTTCATTGAATCAACCTATTAATCAGCCTGGCACTCTAATCCCATTCTGAATTTTTTAATGAATGTGTGCAAATAAAATATAAAACTATGTATTTGAATATTTATGTTATAAATAATTACACATAATGTATTGTTTTTGATCATTATACCTACCTGCAACATATTTGTTTTTCTTCTAAGAATTGCTTTAGCCAAACTTACACATTTGTGTATAATGTTTCAATGATCAAATGACAGATAGTCCCAGTTTGTTTAATATTCTTGCATTTCTGAATTTGTGTTAGTTTTGTAATCTCCTAGTACGTGATCCATTTTTAAATGGTATTTCCTACTATTTAACATAGGCAAACTCATTATGATTTAATTCAACCATCACCAATGGTTCATTAGTTATATTTTTAAATGTTTTCTTCAGATTATAAACATTTCTTTATTTGTCTAAGTTGGAAAGACATAAATTGAGGTTATATATGTTGAATGTATCTCCTCAAATATATATGACCAACCTGAATAATATAATAAATATATGCATAGATTCATACTATCTTGCAATATATATAATGTTTTATATATATATATATATATATATATATATATATATATATATATGTATACACACAAACACATACACACATATATTTACACAATGCGTGTGTGTGTGTATTTGTGTAGTGTGTAGTGGATAGTCCAACTAGGTGTCAAGAAGACCTGAGTTCAAATTTGGTTTCAGACACATCTTAGTAATGTGACCCTGAGCAGTTTTCTTTTTTGTTTTTCTAAGGCAATGGGGTTAAATGACTTGCCCAAGAACACATGACTAGGTAATTGTTAAGGATCTGAAGCTGGATTTGAACTCAGGTCCTCCTGACTCTAGGCTGGTTCTTTATCTACTGCAGCACTTATATGCCCTAGTTGCTTATTCTTGAATGCATTCCTAACTCCTTAATTCTCCAGAATATCGTATTCCAAACTCTCTGTTCCTTTAGGTGGTAGTTGTAAAGTCTTATGCAATCCTTAAAGTGACATCATGCTACCTGAATTTCTGCCTGCTTTCAGTATTCTCTCCTTTACCTGTAGAGTTCGAAAATGTGGATATGTTTGATACAGTTTTCATTTTAGAATCTTTTCAAGATCTAATCAGTGGTTTCTTTCAAATTTGTTTTTCTTTGCTGCTTCTAATATATCAAGAAAATGTTGCTTTATAATTTATTGAAATATGACAGCTAGGCTCTTTTTAAAAATGTTTCCAGGTAGTCCAAAATTATTAAATCCTTTATTTGATCTATTTTCATGACCATTTTTCTTTTGAAATATTGTACATTATTTTTTATATTGTTCATTCTTTTGCCTTTGTTTAATATTTCTTCATTTTATATTATATCATTAGCATCCACTTACTCAATTCTAATTTTTAATTAATTTTTTCTTCAGTGAACTATTTTTCTTTATTAATCATTTGGGCATTTCTGTTTTTAAGGTATTCTTTTTTTAAAAATTGTGCCTTTTTTACGAAGTTGTTAATTCATTTTTCATAATTTTCTTTTACTGTTTTCATTTATTTTCCCAATTTTTGTTCTATCAGTTTATTTGCTTTTTGTTTTTTTCTTCTTTTGCAATTTTAAGAATTCTTTTTTACGCATTTTACTTTTGGGGGGGATCTTTGTTTATAGGCATTTTCATGTTTTCTTCTTCTGAATTTGTGTATTAATCTTCCTTTTTACTATAATTGATTTTTATGGTCAAACTTTTTTTTTTACAATGGTTTGCTGATTGTTCCATTTTCTTAAGATTGAAGTTTATAGTAATTTAAATTCTGATCACCTGGTGCTTGTACCCTGACTCCAGCTTTAGTCTTTTTCTCCTTGTTACTTTTGAAAATAGTAATAGGCAGAACTATGTTTTTTTGTCTTCCCAAGGAGGTGTGGATTACACAATTACATTTGCCTCTTAATCTGTGCTTAAAGTTTTATCCAGGAATGATCACTGGATTCTTATAGTCTCAGGTGCTATTACTCTACAATGTCTCCTATTCCTTCCTCTCTGCAGAAGTAAGTATGGGAAATGGAGTTCCCAAACAGTACCTGGTCTCATGCCCAAGCCAAAGAAATGGATCTGCTGTTGGTTGGTTCTTGACCTGCATTATCAAAGAAGGCCAAAATGACATCACTATCTTTGAGTTAAAACGCATTATGTCTGACTGTGACTGATCCAACCAGTATTAATTTGGAATGCTCTACCACTGGTTGAGTACAAATAGTCCATGTGAACACCTGAGGTAGGCACTCTCAATTTACACGTGCCATGTTTTCTTTGAACTGCTTCCATCTGCCTTCCTTATAGAGTGCAGCGCCCTCACTGATGAGAGCATGCCATGCTGGGAGTTCCTGTGCCAATGTCTCCCATGCTATACAATAAAATCTAAAGTTCTTCAATGAGACCTTTAGGGTATCTCAGTATCACTTCTTCTAACCCCCTTGTGAGTGTTTGCCCTGTGTGAGTCCTTCATAAAATAGTTTTGTTTTTTTGTTTTTGGCAAGAATATGTCTGGCGTTCTAACAATGAGGCCAATCCATTGTACTTGCAATCTCTGTAGTAGCATTTGAATACTTGGCAGTTTAGCATAAGAAAGGACCTCAGTGTCTGTTCTCTTCTCATGCAGATTAATCTTCAGAATCTTCCTAAATCAATTTAAATGGAAGTGACTCAGTTTTCTGGCATGGTGCTGGTAGACTGGCTAGGTTTTACAGGCATATAGCAATGAGATCAGCACATTGGCTCAGTAGACCTTGAGTTTGGTTGTCAGTCTAACATCTTCTCTCCCACACTTTTTTCAGAGACTTTCAAATACTGAGCTAACTGGCAATGTGTGTGTTAACCTTACTCTCAATATATACCTCTCTGGAAAGAACATTGCCAAGGTAAGTGAACCTTTCCAAGATATTCAAACCTTTTCCTTTTGCTACTCCAGTCCTCTTACTGTCTCTGGATTAAGAGCTCTTGCAGCTGTAACTACTATTGTCACAGTTCTTCCTAGTGTTACTGTCACACATACTTTGGGTTAACATCTACCCTAGGCCTAGAACATAAAACCCCCTTGTTGATCCCTTAAATTGTCTTGAAAAAAATGGCTCATGCTGATATTTTGTTGGTTAAGTGTATCCAGAGGTTGATTAGAAGTAGCATTAATGTTTAAAGTTGATTGGAACATGAATTTGAGAGAGATTTTGTGCTTCCCTTACTTTGCCATTGTACTCTGGTTCCTCTACAGGGTGTCCTAAATTGGAAAAATAGTTTTATAAATATCATCCTTTTATAGATGAAGACAATAGTGACCAAAAAGCTCTACTCACACAGTCAAGTTTACAAGGATTGGAAGTGAAATAATAGAACTGTTATTATTGGTAATTAATAACCAAATTTATTTTTTCTTCTGATGGTTAGAACAAAACTTACACAAAGGGAGAGAATAATTAATTCTTTGCATTCTGGTTTCCAGTGCATTTATTAAAATGCCTATGAATTTCATCTTTGATCACTGAGATCATCAAAAATAAAAACCAATTTGAGAAAAGCCTGGAGATGAACAAAACTGGAATCAGCTCCTGCCTCAAATCCCAGGTTTCTATCACATGACCTCATTTAGAGTGTTTAAAGTCATGGACTAAAGTCAGAATGATTCTTTTTTCATTAGAAGATTAAAAGTGACCTGGGGGCGGCTAGGTGGCATAGTGGATAAAGCACTGGCCTAGGAGTCAGGAGTATCTGGGTTCAAATCCGGTCTCAGACACTTAATAATTACCTAGCTATGTGGCCTTGGGCAAGCCACTTAACTTCATTTGCCTTGCAAAAACCTAAAAAAAAAAAGTGACCTAGGAGAAAAGTTATTCCCATAGAGCAAAGAAGACTAAGAGTAATTTTCCTTTTAAAAGACTACTCAGGATGCTTTGGCACACTATCACTGTATTCTGACATTCTGAAGCAATCAACATTTTGGAAGGCGGTTGCTTTTCTGCTTGAAAGATTTAGAGGATTTTGGTGGGTATTTTAAGATTGATTGAAAAGGATAGGAAAGACCAATGTTGAACCTGCATTCAAGAAAAGATATTCTGAACTGTCTCTCTAAAACCTTCTGTGTGACTTTGGAAATGTTATTTAGCTTAAGATTGTGTTCTTATATTTGAAATTAAAAACAAAAGCAATTTTTATTATGTACCTTCCAGGTTTATTTTGGGATTCAAATAATATGTCAAGCTTTTATTTCAATAACTTAAATGGAAACATCCATATCAGTTAACAGAATGTTTTATTTTCATCAGTTGTATTTACAAATGAAAATTTGCAAGTGAATATGATTTTATTCTATCATAGTCTGATAAATATGGAATATTTTCTCATTCTAATTACTCATCTCAGCCAAGATGTCTAGGTTTTGCTGATCAGAGTTTTAATCTGTTGGCTGTCTTCATAAACTATGATATTACTTAGGGACCAAGATTGAGAAAAGCATCTAGGTGGTCCTTCAGAACTATAACAAACACCCCCTGTCCTGAACCACAAAAGACCATATGTTTTAATGGTAGAAAGGGATGCATTTGACATTTTTTAAAGTATTTTTTCAAATAATTTAAGATAGCATTTGTAAAATGTGGTTTGGATTGATTTTCATTTTAATTGTAGTGCCATAAGGGTATAAATATTGCTTGGAGCATATTAAAGGTGCATTATTTCAATCATCTTTACATTGATGAAGCTCAAAGTAAATCTTAAAAAAAAATAGTTCCATTGAAAATATTTTGAGTTGTCTAATATTTGCTCTTTCTTCAAATTTAGATCATCTTTACATAAGACATATATTATATATATATATATATATTCTTTTAAAATTAGTTTATTTCTACTAGCACATTTTAATGTGCTACAGATTTTTAATAGCTAATCATTTTACTTATCTTTAGGGAATTTCAAGGAATAATTTTCTAATGCAAAACAAAAACAGCTATTTAAATTATTCTTCATTGGGGAGAGATATTTGTGGGTATTTTGAGTCTAACCATTAAACTTAAAATCAAATCTCTGAAATCAACATTTTTCCTTGACTACTACTTTACTGTGTCTGTTCCCCAAATAATTCAAGGCAGAAAAAGATACACAAAAGGATTCTCTATCTTAAGGATACTTGGAAAAACAGGACAGATGCTGATTAAATTTTTAAAAGATAACCTAAAAGGCAACATAGACTCAATGACAAATTATCACATGAGCTAGGAATATGAAAGGACATTGAAGAAAACTACAGATACGGTGAAACAGAGGTAAGGAGAGGTAACGTTCTGTACATGGGTTGGGGGAGGGAGGCAGGGAAGAAATAAGAGGGAGAAAGAGTATCAGACAGGATGACCTGTAAGAAAATTACTTTACTGGATCACATTTTGAATGAAATGATGTAATAAATAAGATGATATAAGCATGGACTAAATAATGGAGGATTTTGAAACAATTTTATATTTGATTGTAAATGTAATTAAGGAATCACTTAAATTCATTAGTTAGGGAAATACCAAAGTCAGAACTGAATTTTATGAAATTATCAATGAGTACTCTGGACAGTATTCTGGTCCTACATCAATGACAATGAGTTATTAAACAAAAGCTAAATACATCTTAATTAAGACTGTTTAAATAAAAATGTGTTCTGTATTTGTCAAGACAAGAGAGCAAGTAAGTATTCTGTCTTTCTCAAGGCAGGAAAACCAAATGGGCTATGTTCTGATGCCACTTATACAATGCAGAAGTTGGTCTCTTCTCAAACTTCAAAAATTTCAAATTGACTCATATTTATAACATCTTAAAAAGGTTTGTGCATAGAAGACACTTAACAAATGGTCATTAATTCATATATTGATGTAATGTCAGTTCAGGAGGAGATGTCTTTTAGTCTGTTCCAAGAACTTATTTTAAACTTCTTATTGATTCTCATTTCATCAGCAAAACTTAAAGTGATAGTGTTGTTTAATTTGAAGATGATTCAGAAGAAGGAAATGTAACTGACACAGAGAGTGACATGGCCGAATTCAAAAAATATTTTATAGACTGAGTTATTGTGCCCATGTGATAACATGAAATTTAATAACAATGAATATATATATATATATATATATATATATATATATATATATATATATATATATACATATATGGAAAGAGAGAGAGGTTGATTTGAATTAAAGCACTGGATTCTTTTTTTTTTAAGATAAGGAAAATCATATTTAAAAATAGCAATTAGGGGTGGCTAGGTGGCGTAGTGGATAGAGCACTGGCCTTGGAGTCAGGAGTACCTGGGTTCAAATCCGACCTCAGACACTTAATAATTACCTAGCCGTGTGGCCTTGGGCAAGCCACTTAACCCCCATTGTCTTGAAAAAAAAAACTTAAAAAAAATAAAAATAAAAATAGCAATTGCTCGAAAAATAGATACGATTTTCATTGAATTGTAATTTCAATAAATATGAAAAAAGAAAACCAAAGACAATTTTCTGCAAACCAATCTAGGTAGAATGCACCTAATACTCTGCTTTTGTTTTTTAAGCAAATATTTTATACTAATAGGTTAGATGTTTAACATATAGCAGTGATGGAATCAGGTTGGGGAATGCCGGCTGTTATATTTTGAATAGATCAGAATGAAAAAAAAATGGAACATTTTACCCAAGAAAAGAAAAAATTAATAGGATTAATGTGAAAATGAGAAATAAAGGGGGAGGAGAGAGAGAGAGAGAGAGAGAGAGAGAGAGAGAGAGAGACAGACAGACAGACAGACAGACAGACAGACAGACAGACAGACATTATATCAAGACTGATTATATCAAGAAGAAAATAGTTCCCTCAATGGAAGTTCACAAATAGAAGCTGAACAATTGATTTTTTTCAGTTGAGTTGAAATGAATTGGATTAAATTGTTACTGACATCTCTTACAAATTCTGAAATTTTATGGTTTTGTGATTTTTATGGATAACAAAATTAGAATGAACTTGAAATCAGAGAATAATCAAAGTTGAATGGAGTTGATCATTTCTCTCTAGGCCAAATCAAAATATTTATTTTATAGAAAAAGTGTCCTGGAGAATTGTAATGATTTATTTATAATTAATTTATTGATTTTTTCCTTTAGAATATTCAGGAAAAAAATGACAGAAAGAAATATCAGCATGGTGGTGGAATTCATTCTACTGGGATTTTCTGAGCTTCCAAGCCTCCAAGGGTTTCTCTTTGGGATTTTCTTATTCATCTATACAAGTATACTGGTAGGAAATGGCCTCATCATTGTCATTACCAAAGTTACTGCTGCTCTTCAAACCCCCATGTACTTTTTTCTTGGAAACTTTTCTTTCTTGGAAATTTGCTACACATCAGTGACTATTCCAAGAATGCTGTCAGATCTCTGGACACAGAAGAAAAATATTTCTTTACCAGCTTGTGCTGTACAACTTGGTTTTCTCCTTAGTCTAGGAGGTTCTGAGAGTTTCTTCCTGGCTGTGATGGCCTATGATCGTTATGTTGCTATCTGTAAGCCACTCTACTATCCTCTCATCATGAACCCCCCAAAGTGTCTTCAGTTGGTTTCTGGTGCCTGGATAATTGGAATTCCAATTCAGGTAGCACAAACATGCCAGCTATTCTCTTTGTCTTTCTGTGGGTCTAATAAACTCAACCATGTTTTCTGTGATATTCCCCCATTACTGAAATTGGCCTGTGGGGATACCTCTTTAAATGAACTATCTGTCTATGGTGGTGCTACAATCTTTGTCACATTTCCTGCTCTGTTGATACTCTGGTCCTACAGCAAAATCATCAAAACCATTTTGAAATTGCCGTCTGCCATGGGGAGACGCAAAGCCTTCTCGACATGTTCTTCTCATCTGATAGTTGTAGGCTTATTCTATGGGTCTGGCTTTATTGCATATTTTAGACCCAAGTCCAGCCACTCACCAGAAGTAGACAAAGTTCTCGCCCTTTTTTATACTATTGTGACCCCACTCTTTAATCCTTTAATATACACTCTGAGGAACAGGGATGTCATTATAGCAATAAAACAACTAGTGTCTAAGTGAAGGGGCTTGCTTAGGCTTATGGTTCTGTCTTCTTATGTCCTGGTCTCAAAGTTCTTGGAAGTTTCTTTTTCTATGCGTTAACAATATCTTTCTTGTCTCCATACCTTTGCATTTTCCTTCATGTTTATCATATAATTCCTTCTTCTTCTCACTTTTCAGCATCCCTCACTTCCTTCACGTATCAGTTTAAGGATAACCAATTAAATGAAGTCTGCTTAATTCTTCAAATTTTAGTGTCATTCATTACTATCAAATAAATTTATACATATTTGTCATCTCCCTATTTATGTCAATGGTTTTCTCCTTTGTTAGATTGTGAATTCATGAGGTCCCGGAGCCGTTTCATTGTATCTTTTTATCCATGCTATTTAAAATAACAACTAGCGCACACAATCAATGATTATTGATTGATTGTAATTTTTACTTAGCTGCCTCTGATCATTCCAAAAATAATTATATAAAAATCTTGGAATATTTCTTCCTAAGCTTAGGATCATAGTGTCTATGTCTATTTCTTATGTATCATCAGGGACTAAGTTTTTGAAGAAGTATAGTAATTGAAGGAGATGTGCTATGTGTCCAGAAAAGCAGAGAGATCAGCTAAGGTGGAATGAAAATCCTAAAAAAATTAATTTATTTTGCCTGAAAAGGTAATAGATCATTTATACTAGGGGAGGAGAAATTTCTTTTTCTGTCTTTTTCCCTGAAAATAACAGAAACCTTCTTGCTTTCTCGCTTTCTCTCTCTTCTCATGAATATATATATATTAGGTTTTTGCAAAGCAAACGGGGTTAAGTGGCTTGTCCAAGGCCACACAGCTAGGTAATTATTGTCTGAGACCAGATTTGAACCCAGGTACTCCTGACTCCAGGGCCGGTGCTTTATCCACTATGCCACCTAGCCGCCCCCCATAAATATATATTTATATAAATACATGCACACAAGTTCATGCACAATATAATTTTTTATTTGATGTGTAATTTTAAATCTCTATGCCTTTAAAAATTTCTATTAATATATCTTTATGCATAACTGTATATTTATCCATATAATATATTTCTCTTATATTTATTACCAGGTTTTTTGTATATTTGTATATATAAGAATATTTGCAAATATATTTATATTTTATAGAGTCAGAGTGAGAAAGTTGAATCTGAACATATAAATAGATATTGATGATACATTTATATTGATATTGACTATATATACAAGGAGATACAAAAACAGAGCTGAGTAGAAAAGATGTTTTATTTAGTTTTGTTTTTTACAGTTACAAACTATTACAAATCAATAAAAAAGTAAAAACATTTGAAATTTGACTTGTCTAAATATATTTAATATATTTAAATTTTTGTATTTTACTATGTTTTAGACAATTTTGAAGAAATAAAAAGAATGCCACTTTAAGTAACTATTTCAATCAGTTTGTGGAAAATTATAAAAATCTAAAACCATAACTTTCTGAAACTATAGAATTCTGAAGTAATAGAAATGGGTCTGATTAATCTAGGTTTTTTTCAAGGCAAATGGGGTTAAGTGGCTTGCCCAAGGCCACACAGCCAGGCAATTATTTGTCTGAAGCTTGATTTGAACTCAGGTACTCCTGACTCCAAGGTTGGTGCTCTATCCACTGTGCCACCTAGCCGCCCCCTGATTAATCTAAATAAAAGGGTTTTCAACAATTTATAAATTGATAATTCATTGATTATCAGCTCTCTAACATGTATAGAAATGTTTTACTTAGCATTTGATGATCTCTGAGGAAGAGGATTCTACTGCCTATCCAAACTAACTACTTGTCTCCATATTGTTATCTAGTCAGAAATTTGCTTTCTCTAGATTTAATCTAAATATTCAAAAGAAGTGGTATGGTCTCCATTTTTCATATCCTTTTTTAAGATTTATTTTCAAATTACGGTATAAAAAGTATTCAATTTAATAAGGACTTTTAGAATTTTATTTGGGCATTATACATTATGTCAGTTATTTTAGTTATATATTTACTCTAGGTAATGCAGTCAATTTATGTATAATCATCAAAGAAACATTTGTTTCATTTGTAGAAATACTGAATTAATATTTCTACAAGTTTCTGTTATAACATTAATTGGAGTAGAGATTTATCTTGCTGAACACCTTTAAATTAAAGTAAAAGAAATGCAATTCCAAACAGTTTAAATGACCATTTGCTGTCTCCACAGAGAGAATGTACATAGGTTAACTGGTTCTCGTCCTTTGTTATCAAAGAAGATGAAAATGACATCACTGTTAGAGACAAATTTTAGTTTGTACAGCTGTGGCTGATCAGACCAATATAAGCTCAGAATGTTCTACCTCATATCAAACACAAATAGTCCATGTGATCACCTGGTTTGTTGACTTTAAACATATATTTTTACAATTCCTTTGAATTGTTTCAATTCTGCCTCTTTCATAGAGCTCAGTACCTTTTCTGATGAGAGCATAGTACTGGGTGGTCTTGTGCCAGCGTCTCCCATGCTGAGCAATCAGTTCCAAAATTCTTAAGAGGGTTTTTCATTGGCTTTTTGTGTCTCTTTTTTTGACCCCCTCTGTGAGCACTTGGCCTGTTGGAGTACAACATAAGATACTTGCTTTGGCAAACATACACCTGACATTCCAGAAACATGGCTAGTATTCTGTGAGTGACATTTGATTGCTTGGCAGTAGAGTTTGAGAAAGCACCTCAGTGCCTGGTATCTTCTTCTGCCAGGTGATCTTCAGAATTTTCCTAAGACAATTTAAATGGAAGAGATTCAGTTTCCTGGTATGGCACTAGTAGACTGTCCAGGTTTCATAGACATACAACAGTGAGGGCAGCACAGTGACTCTAGACCTTCAGTTGATAATCAGTCTAAT
This sequence comes from Macrotis lagotis, assembly GCF_037893015.1. Taxonomy (NCBI): domain Eukaryota; kingdom Metazoa; phylum Chordata; class Mammalia; order Peramelemorphia; family Peramelidae; genus Macrotis; species Macrotis lagotis. The sequence continues at coordinate 299,007,658 of NC_133660.1, read as the reverse complement.
AATTCTGTTCTCACATTTTTTTTTGGATTGTCTTCAAGGAAGACTCATACTTCTGGTGGAAAGGCCGTGGAGTCCGTTTCTGGACTATTTCTCATCTTTCATGTCCTCCTGAGCCACCTGACTCACTTGTGGCTCCAAGAAGCTTTAGCATGACCAGTCCAATAAACTATTTCAGTAGATGGACTAAACCAGGTTGAGGTTAGATGATGGAAAGTATCACAGAAAATATGACAGGAGTAAATGTTCCGAATTTTGAATTTACCCTCCTTGAATTAATGATCCAACCCACAGCAAGGGTTCCTCTTTTTATCTTAACAATATTTCAATTATTTTTTTACTAATTACATGTCAAGATAGTTTCCAACATTAATATTTTGTAAAATTTTCTCTCATTCATTTCCCCCCTCCCCAAGACAGAAAGAAATCTGACATAGCTTATACATGCCCCATCATGTTAAATCTATTTTCATATTGACTATGTTGTGAAAGAAGAATCAAAACAAAATGAAATAATCATTATGGAAAAATATAAGAAATAGTGCAAATGGTATGGTCTAGTCAGCATTCAATTTCATATTTTGGCTGAAATTGTCTGTAATAAGTATTTTAGAATTGTCTCTGATCATTGTAATGTTGAGAAAAGCTGAGTCTATCATAGCTGATCAATACAGATTGATGTTCTTCCTAAGTATAATGCTTTGCTGGTTTTGCTCTCTTTAGTCATCTTCAATTCACATAAATATTTTCGGTTTTTCTGAGCTCTACCTGCTCATTATCTCAGTGGTGCTGTGTTCTTTGTCAAGGTTTTCTTTCTATTGATATTTAGTTAGTAGCCTAGAGTCATCACCATCATGCTTAATTTGCAGCCAGTCATGAGCAGCCAAAACAACCTTCTCTTCTTGTTCTTTTTATCTCATAATAGTTTCATCATTCTTTGGATAATATAGTAATATCTGTTTGCGACTCAAGTTCAGCCAGTTAGCAGGAATAGAGAAAGAATTTCTTATCTACGGTATGTTAACTCTGATGTTCAAGTCCTTGATATTTAGACTGAAGACCAAGGATGCCATTATAAAAATGAAAATATTTCTAACTACCTAACTTTCTGAGACAAATAACTTAATAGAGATTCTATTTCTTTCCATTTATCTCATGGTTTGTATTTAAAAAAAATTTCAATTCCTTTTCTCATCTGTCTTTGAAATCTTTTTAAAATTCTATTTAAGATTCTCCTGCTATGGATATTACATTCTTATTTTCAGTATTTTCTTCTGTGCTTACATACCAACAAAATGTAAATTCCATTCATCTTTGGTGTTTTCGTATAAAAACTTCTAAAAGAAAAATATCAAAAAATTAAAGTTAATTAATAATGCAAATTGCAACATACACAGAAATCAAGTTAGCAAGCATTTACTGATTACTAAAAGTTTAGCATTTAATAGATTAAAAGAGAATCACTGCTAGTAAGGATCTCACAGCTTAATTAATAGATTCTATTACATAATGCACTATAATTATTCTGGACAAGTATACTAGTTATCAGTAAGATATCTTCTTCCACTATTTCCTCATTTTCTATTTTCTTATATAAAAGATCATTCACTACAAGCTCCCCCCTTTTTTCATACTCATCTGACATCATTAAGATATCTTTTCGACCCTCTTAGACAAAACCCATCTCAAATGACTAATTTCCGTTTCCCATTCAGAGTATCCTGGTTCATACCTGGGTCTATTCATGCAATAAGAGAGTTGTTTCTCCTAGGCCACATAGAACTCAAGAACACTAATTTGAGTCAGGACCATGAACAAATAAATCACTATCTTTCCTCTATGGATTTCTCCCTGGGCATTGATAATATTCTTGAACTCAACCTTCAATGGCTAGCATAATCAAACCTCATAATAGTATTTCCAACACAGTGGTTTCCTACCTCAACTCTCATAATACAACAATGGTAAGCCCACTCTCCATTGGTTGTTCCTCTACTTACCTCTGCTCCTTTTTTTTTCTTGCCTTCTTTTTTGGTGTTGTCTCTTTCCTTTGATTTTTTTTTTTGATTTTTGCAAAATAATGGGGTTAAGTAACTTGCCCAATTTCACACAGCTGGTGAATTTTTGTCTGAGGCCAGATTTTCACTCAGTTTCTCCTTACTCCAGAGCAGGTGCTCTATGTACTTTGCCATTCCTTTTCATTGAATTTTAAGCAACTAGAGCATAGGTAGCATTTTTATTGTTTGTATCTCCAACACTTATCATTGCATCTGGTATTTGATTATAGAAGTTTTATTTGAATAAAAGTTGGTGGAACAGTAGATGGAATTGGAGGGCCTGGAGTCAGGATCTAGTCTCAGATCTTTGCTAGTTATGTGAATATAGTCAAGTCAGTTTACTCATCTAGAAAATGAAGTTCATAATAGCAACTTTCTTGCAGTGTTATTGTCAAGATAAATTAGATACTTTTCATTAAACCTTTGTATACATCAATACATTTTTATACATTGCATATATATTTGATATATGTAAATATATAAAATGTAGATATTGATGTAATGTTAGTATTATTGTTCTTGTTAGAAAAATGTATATGACTATTTCTGAGGAAGTTGCTAAAAATTGTTTAAAGTGCTGGAGTGCCAAGGAAGAAAGCTTGAAGAACAAATGCAAAGATTCTTCAGTAATGAAAAGGGAACCCAACTTCAAGATATTCTGTTGGTCCATTCCCTGAATAGTAATTTACTCACACAAGTATATTTGGCTGTAATTTTTTCCATCATTTCCCAGAAGGATTAATGAAATCATGAGGAAATATCTTGATTTGGGAATCAGATTTAAATGAAACAGAGTTACACAAAGTCATTAAATCTAGTGGTATGACAAAAATCAAGACCACTGGCCACAGCCCAGGATGCAGTAGATGATTGGTATTAATAGTCATAAAAGCAATACAATCAATTCATAAGGAATGTATTCAATGAAATGACAGTAATAAAGATAGCAACAGAATACTGTAGATAATGTGAATTCTCTCATAAAGTATCACAAGTGCCACTGGGAACATGGACAAAGACAAAGCATGCATGAGACCCTCATTTAGAGAGTATGTAGGGCCAAAGCTAGAGTAAGCCATCAAGTATAATGCACAGGATTTAGTACAATGAGAAATTAATCAAAAGAACTAAGGTTTCAGACAAACTTTTAGAAAAATTATTCAAATATTGATACAAATTGGCAACTGATACATTATTTAAGATAATTATATTGAAAAAAGGAAAAAAAAATATTTTTAAACATGTATAACTAAACGCACCATACATCAAAGTACAGTTGAGATTTTTTTATACAAAGGAAGAAAATATCTATATTCCCTTTATATGAATTTAAATGATATAGTTATAATATCAAAACTAGCAGGAACTGGGGCAGTTAGGTGATGCAGTGAGTGGTTAGAGCAAGGACCCTGGAGTCAGGAGGACCCAAGTTCAAATTCAGTCTCAGACACAGTATTATTACTTAGCTATATGTCCTCGGGCAAGTCACTTAATCCCACTGCCTTCCAAAAACTGGAAAAAAAGCTAGCCGGAACTGACTTTAAAATAGAAAATGAGAAAAATAGAATATGCTGTTATCAAGATCTAAAACCACATTCATTCATTTACCTATTGGTAAATAAAATATTTAATTTGAACTAAATTATGTAAGATTTTGTGACAGTTGAACTTTGAGAAAAGTGGGAAATATCTAGTAGAAAATGAGTTTATAACAAGTTCACATGAAATATTGAATTTTTAAATAGATAAATAGATTTTTCATTTTTGGGGGTTTTTTTTCAGTTTTTTTTTTGCAAGGCAAGGTTAAGTGCCTTGGCCAAGGCCATACAGCTAGGTCCTCCCGACTCCAGGGCTGGTGCTCCATTCACTGCACCACCTAGCTGCCCGATAAATAGATTTAAATAGATAAATAAACAAATTAAAAAATAAAAAAATCTAAATAAAAATCACCACCAATTTTAATAGATTATAGAAGCTACATCTTTTATATCTGTGAATAAGGGAAGAAATATAACTATCGAATGCTGAATATAACTAAAATAGGTAAAATAAAAGCTATTTATTTCATACAATTAAAAAATCCTTGCAAAAACATTAAATTCATCTAGATCAAGAAAGAAAAAACTGAAATTATGGGCAAGATACAGCATTTAAAATACCATCAATGGATGTATTGGTATCCTGCAGAATGAGGTGAAGAGTTGTAGTGAAGGAGACTGTTAGACTACAATTCCTTTGAGAAAAGAGGAGAGAATGACTTGGGGGTTCTAGGTAAAGGCCAATAGGATCTAGATTGTGTTATATATTTAGAAACGATAAGCCTCTAAGGATATGTAAAAGACTAATTGACACAGGTTTATTTACATGTTATCTTCTTCATTGGATCATGAAGAAGAAATCCAAAGATTCTTCAGTAATGAAAAGGAAGCCCAATTCTATCTATTTTCATTGCTAAATGTTGGAAACATTGCGTAAGAAGTCAAATGCCCTGACCTCTCATTAAAAAGTTAAAAGCCTCAAGAGAGAAGAGTTGTCCTCAAAGAAGGAAAGCAAGCTAGAAATCCTCTCTTTTTAAACAACTCTAATTCCACTGAAAATTTAAAATAGTGAAGCTGGGTCTTTTTGCAGTATTTTGTGGGTAGTGGGCTGGGTGCTGTGATTGTAGTTGGTTGAAGCTCACTAATTAGCTCTGCTCCTAAATCTCTGTAAGTTGTCTCAAGCATGAAATTTAAAGTAATGTGTGACTGTGCATGTGAGTTTGTTTTTATATCTTTAAAGTCAGGATGAAAATAGGAACTCTGTCATAGGGATCTTATAGCATTTATATGAAATGATATTTAAATTTCCCTGAAAAGTCTAAAGAATTATATAAATGTCACCTCTGTTGTTATCATCACTATCACCCACACCATCTATGAATATGATTGTCAAAATCATTGTCATCATCATTATCATCATTATTCTCTTGCTCCAGGTCTCTAATGTTAAAACATAAGGAATTCCAGGGGAGACAAAATGCTTTATGAATATTGATCTGTAATTTCCCTAAAACATAGGAATATATTGATCTAAACATTTTCATTGAATAATGGAACAGTTAAGGATGATTTTTAGCTGATATGAATAAGATAAGCATGTGTTATAGGACTGGAATGGACTTGTTCAATTAAGTGCTACTCACACAATTTCCAAGTTTCATGCAATTTAATTTCAAGCTACAACAAAGGAAGGGGGCATGATTTAAAACAATAACTAATATTTTTTGAACTTGAAAAGGTCCAACCTTGCTTAAATGACTCTTAAAATTTTCATATCATAATCATTTCCTGCACAAATAAGATGAAGATGGCTCAAAGAGTACCATTTTCTTTAGCTATGTGGTAACATCTCTTAGATACACAAAAGTTTGTGTACTCAGTTTAAGAGTAAGTATTTATTTTAGTAATTTAGTTTAGTTAGTAAGATTTGTATGAATAACAGGCAATGGTAAATCATTTTAAGCCCTAATAGAATGTATAAAAAATAAATGGACATGAATGACCATTTAAATTATTTCTGTCTTCCTAAAACTTGAGGAAATTATTCACTACAACTTAAATAAAATGAAATTGAAATATAGGGATATTTTCTTCTTCCACATAACAGTTTCCTGGTAGAAGATCAAGTATCCTTAATGTTATATGAGATGGATTTTCAATGTGCTCTAACTCTCAGATATTATTATTGTTATAATAATAATCAAATAATACCCCAAATAATTATGATGATTATAATAGTAACCAAGTTATTATGGTTACATACTAATGGAGGCAGAGACCTGAGAACCTTATCTCAAGGGTTTGAGATAACTATACTCTATTACAAAATCCTTAAGATTTAATCATGGGCTTTCTTATCATTAGAATTCTCCAAACAAGGGCTTCCATTGAATATTTCCTTTTGCTTATACAATTCTGGAGATAAAATTAGGCATGCCTTCACTGGGGACAGACTTCTGTTCCCCTATATCCACAAAAGAATCACATATGCTCAAATATATACATCAAGAGATTGTATCTGGAGTCGGTATATAGACAAATCATTTACTCAATATTATTTCTCTTGAATGTACTTTCCATAGTGAGGAGATTGACTTAAATTTCCTAGAAATGATTTAAGAGGAGATGGTACAGAATGTAAAGCTTGAAATCAGAAGGAACACATGAGGATAATGAACATGGTAATCCATGGTTGGGAGGGATTCAATAATTTATTTTTAGAATCTTTTTTTTTTTTTACTGTTTCTAGAATTGTTTAAATTTTGTGTCTTCTAGACTTTGAGGGCCTACCAGTCAAAAAAGAATTTAAATTACCTAACCAAAGAAGACTCTCATTTGTTATCAGAAGATCTGCATTATCATCACGATTCTGAAATTCATTTTCTTTAGAAGTATCTGTCTCTTGTTGGAATATGTTCTTTTCGAGGTCTACAGCCATGTCCTAATATCTTTTACTATGACTACAGAAAAGAAGCAATGGATTGATATGTGTGTGTGTACATGATTGAAGCTTTTTTTCTGTTTTCATTGAATTAATTCCTTTTTTATTTAGGTGAGGTAATAGAACCCAGAAAGGTGATTTTTGAGTTCATCTGTTTCCACAAAAATAAAATACATATACAATACATACACAAATGGCAGGGGAAAATTATACCCGCATGGTGGAATTCATACTTATAGGATTTTCTGATGTTCCTAAACTCCAAGGGTTTCTGTTTACAATTTTTTTAATCATGTACGTGAATATCCTGATTGGAAATGGTCTCATCATCGCAATAACCAAGACTGATCCAGCGCTACAAACACCCATGTATTTTTTCCTTGGAAACTTTTCCTTTTTGGAAATCTGTTACACATCAGTCATCCTCCCTAAACTTTTAACTAACTTGTGGTCTCATAATAAAAACATTACTTTGCTGGCTTGTGCTGTACAACTTTTCTCCTTTCTCATTCTAGCTACCACAGAATGCTTCCTCTTGTCTGTAATGGCCTATGATCGCTATGTGGCAATTTGTAAGCCACTGAACTATCCTGTCATCATGAATCACAAATTTTGCGTGCAACTGGTGGTTGCCTCTTGGATCAGTGGGATTCCAGTTCAAATAGGCCAGACATATCGGATTTTCTCTTTGTCCTTCTGTGGTTCAAACATAATAAATCATCTTTTCTGTGACATCCCCCCATTACTGAAGATAGCCTGTGGAGACACTTCCATGACTGAACTTTCTGTCTATATTGTGGCTGTGCTATTTGCCATGGTTTCCTTTGTGTTGATCATATGGTCCTATATTAAAATCATTACCCAAATTCTGAAGCTACCGTCAGCCACAGGTAGATATAAAGCATTTTCCACTTGCTTTTCTCATGTTACAGTTGTGAGTTTATTCTATGGATCTATTGGCATTATGTATTTAAGACCCAAAGCTAGCCACTCAGAAGCAACTGACAAAGTCCTTTCTCTTTTCTACACCATTGTAACCCCAATGTTTAATCCTCTGATATATAGTTTAAGGAATAAGGAAGTCATTGCTGCACTAAGAAAATTATTATTAAAATAACTATGGTCATGACGGAAATAGAGACTTTTAACAAAGTCTTTTTTATTTAGATCTTCATCTATCAATTTCTAATACTAGGGAAATTTATTTTTACTTCCTTACCCAAGTGCATTAAAAAACTTTCTAAAATAATATTAGATAATTTCAGTGGTGGAACATATTTTCACCCATCCCAGTACTATATCTACTATAGTTATATGACCTACAAGGACAAGTCATTTGAATTTGGTTCTTATATTAACCTTCTTCAATATTAAGGTATATTAGACATTGAAGTAATTATTTCAAAATTATTAATGTCCTGCAAGCTTGCAATACGCAGAAAACTGAGTTCATCAAATTCCTCAAGAAACTTTCATAATCAAATTGTTTTCATTTTGTGCTCTTTACTTGGCTCTTTTGTGAACCAGATGACCTCTTATGAATCTGACATTTAAATTATTTATAATATTTCATGCTATGTGATTTTGCTTGAAGATAAAGAGGAATTGGTTGCATTGTAAGATAAAACTGATTGACATTCGTTAAATTTTTTTATCCAATCTATTATATACCTCACAAATTGGTCCAAAACAAAAAGAAAATATTCTGAAAGCCATATAGTTTATTATTTACAAAAAAAGAAAGATGAGCTATTTAACTTTGGTAATATTCTACTCACAATTGGTCATAATTTAGCTGCCTCTCCCTTTTGAATTTCTTTATAATTATAGATCTAGTAAGAATTTGATTCTATTTCAATTACTCATTATCACTTCAAACATTTCCCCATGTTTCTATGAACTTTTCATATTTGCTATTTTTTGGCAGTGTAATATAACATCTTCCCATGGGAATACTTTCCCATCATTAAGTTATTATTGAAAATTCTAACTTACAAATATTATGCTTCATTATTTTTATAAATGAAGCTTTGTTAATATTGTTGTACTTATGAGTCCTTTTCTTATTACTGCTATCATTCCTGAGATATCATTTTAAAAAACATCAATCCATTTCTGTATTAATATTGGAATACTAGGCTGTATAGCTTGAGAAAGGACCTCAGTGCCTGGTATCTAATTATGTTATTGAATTATTTAAAATTCTTTTCTATATCGGATAATTCAATTCTTAGATGTACCGATATCTTTTAATTTGCCCACAATCTTTTCAGCAACTGACTTTCCTGTCTTTTAATGTCTTTCTAAGCTTGATGAAATGCAGTTATTGGTTTCATATTTTCTTATTAGTAATGATTTTAAACAATTTTTAAGTTATTTTTAGTTTGTGTTTCTTGTGGCAAATATAGCTTTCGTTTTGCTTTCCCCCTTCTTTTTGCTTTTTTTGGTATTATAGTTTTAATTTTGCATATTTGTATATATTCCATCTAACATTTTGCACACCAAAATGAAGGTAGCAAGATGCTTACTATGCTGATTCCCCACCTCCCCCCGACTTACAGTCAGAACTAACACTGTGTTTAAATCCTGCTCTGGACTTGAATTTGTTGTGTTACCTTTATAAGTCACTAAAACACTCCTAGTCTCAGCATCTTCATCTATGAAACTGGGGAAATAAGCTACCCAGCACAAGGCTTTTTGGGATAATGTAATGAATGAATGTATTCAATGTATTCTGGTAATATTAAAAATACATATAGTTATATATTATTTTCCAAGTTATTTCTCAGTTTCCTAATATATTTTAATTCTAGCTTCATTGATTTGTTCTAAATCTTTTACATTTCATACTGATGACAGTCTGTTTCTGTCTTTTTGTAATCCACTTTATGCTAACTATGCTTGAATTTCTTTACATATAATATATAATCTTTCATTCTTCACTCATATTCATAATTATACAGACTTTTCTTTTTAGTGGACCAGCATGAATGAAGATTGTTTCTCGTGAGGAAGTACTATTGTCAAATATTTTCTTGTTTTATAGAATTGGTGATGATGAAAGACTTGTCCAAAACTCACAATACTACTAAATATCAGAAACAAGACTTAAATCTAGATTTTCCTAACTTACTTGAGTCACACAATATCTCAATAAATCTATATCATTCTAGAACTATAAGAGTATTCATATAACATGGGAAAAATAGATTATGGATAAGAAAAGCACAGAATACATAAACAATAACAAATTATGAGATACTTATTTGAATTTCCACTTATACTGTAGATTTTGACATAGTCTGAGTTGAGTAATTTTATTTTGAGTTTATTTATTTATTCATTCATTTATTTATTTATTCATTCATTCACTTATTCATTCATCCACTTATTTATTTATTTATTTATTTGTTTGTTTGTTTGTTTGTTTGTTTGTTTATTTTGGGTTTTTGCAAGGCAAATGGGGTTAAGTGGCTTGCCCAAGGCCACACAGCTAGGTAATTATTAAGTGTCTGAGACCAGATTTGAACCCAGATACTCCTGACTCCAGGGCTGCCCCGAGATGATTTTTTAAATTATCTCTTTGTAACAGCAGGAAGCAAGGTGGCACAGTTGGATAGACTGCCAGAATTGAGGTCAGGAAGACTCATCTTCCTGAGTTCAGTTCTAATCTCAGATACTAGGAATGTGACAGAAGGAAAATCCATCAGCTCTATTGACCTCAAATATAATGAGTGTAATGGTCTCTGCTGCATAATGAGAATTCAAAAGAAAGACAAAATCACTTTAGTTTCTTTGCCAAGAAAACAAAAAAAATAAGGTTGAGTTGGAGACAAATCGATAAAATGAAGAATTTGAGATAACTGAAATGACTCAACATTATAGCACTGATATTGCTACCATTAGCTCTCATTTAATTTATTATATTAATTATGAGTGATGTCTTTTATTGGGTTTTTTTGTATGCACTAATTGGATTTTAGTGAGGCAGAGCTGCATTAGATCAACTGTGGACAAGTTCATTTATCTTAACAGTGTCCTTTCCAAGGAGACACACATTGATAATGAAGTTGACATTCACATTGTCAGAGCTAGCTCAGTATTTGGGAGACTCTGAAAGAAAGTATGGGAGAGAAGAGGTATTAGATTGACTACCAAACAGAAGGTCCACAGAACCATTGTACTGACCTCAATGCTAAACACCTGTGAAACCTGGGCAGCCTATCAGCACTATTTCAGGAAACTGAATTGTTTCCCATTTAAATTACCTTAGGAAGATTTTGAAGGTGACCTGGTATGAAAAGATACCAGTGAGGTCCTTTCTCAAGATATACAGCCTAGCATTCCAACATTAATACAGAATGTACAATTATGATGGGCTAGACACAGTGTTGGAATGCCAGACGTATGCTTGCCTCCAAAAAACAAACTATTTTATGGAGAACTCTCACAGGGCAAGTGCTCACAAGAGGTCCAGAGGAAGTGATACCAAGACACCCTGAAAGTCTCATTGAAGACTTTAGACTTGATTGTACAGCATGGGAGACATTGGCACAGGACCACCCAGCATGGCATGACCTCATCAGTGAGGGTGATGCACTCTCTGAGGAAGGCAGAATTGAAGCAGCTCAAAGGAAATAAATTATCTGTAAGTTTAGAGCACCCACCTCAGGTGTTCACATGGACTATTTGTACCCAATTTGTGGCAGATCATTGTGAGCTCATTTTGTTCTGAACAATGACAATAGGACACTGTAATCTGTCTCAAATATAGTGATGTCATTTAGATTTTCTTTGATAATAAAGGATAAGAACCAACCAACCAATATTAATTAATTGATTATGAAATTAACTAATGAAACTTCAACCTTGTCTCATTTTATATCTAAACACCACTAGTCAAAAAAGTCATCTTAATCATTTTTTGGGACAATTAAAAATTCTGAAACATATTTTCCATGTAATTCACTCATTTTATTCCTAAGGCCATCACATTTATTAATAAAAGTTTGATCATTTGACTATCTCTATCAGTCTAATAACCCCAGCAGTGGGTTCATGGTTTATATTCCCCTCAAAGTGTAGGTGTTTTTGAGAGGCAATCAACTCTGGTTACTTATGAGAAAATGGGTGCAGCTAGGTGGTACAGTGGATAGAGCACTGGTGTTGGAGTCTGGAGTACATGAGTTCAAATCCAGCCTCAGACACTTAATAACTACCCAGCTGTGTGACCTTGGGCAAGTCACTTAATCCCATTGCCTTGAAAAAAATAAAAAAGATAATGAGAAAATTACTGTTTTTATAAGAGATGTGGATTTATTAAAATGAAGATCTGGAGATGCGTAACTTGTATCACCCAATCTTAGTCAAAGAGATAAGAATTACCATGTCCCTTATCTGAAAGGAGGAAACAGTATTCTCAGACCTGCCTGAGCAAACAAAATTAGCAATAATGCATTATTGCTATTCCAAACTCATTATGCTTTCATTGATTGAATGGATTTTAGACTTTAAGAGGGAGAAATCTCATTAAAAGAGTTTCCATAAAAAAGACAGATTCTTCCAGATTCTTTGGATGAAGAACTAGAAAAGGGGGAAAAATTGTAATCCTAATATGATTATTAGTTAATAAACATGAGAGAAATAGTTAATTCTTCACACTGACAATTACATAAATATAATCCATAATCTTTGGTAAGTAAAATGTCACCCCAGAGAAATGGAGAGGCATATGGTAGACATGAAAAGTGTATGATTTTCAGCTTATGGTATAATTTATCTCAAAAGTCCATCAATTCAGCAAAAATTGTGATATATGACCGGAAAATAAAATGGGATGTTTCTGTGATGAGGATAAAGAATTATTTATGAGAAGTGTGTAAACATCCTTGGTGCCTATGTGTCAGGAAAGCAAGAAGGATACTCATTCCATATATGGCACATTTTTGGATAATAGGAAAAGAGTTACAAAGGAAGAGTTGAAAGATTTGAATCTCAATATGTACCACTGCAGGAATTATCCCATGAGGATGCTTTGTAAACATCTATGTATTTCCCTTTAAAACTATTCAATTTTTACATATAGAGAATAATGTGGGTAAAATATTTGATTGTCTGTTTAGAAATTTCAAAAGGCATGACAGAAACAATAACAAAACTTAAAATAAAAACAATAATTCCCTAACATACCAGTGTGAATAATTTTGTGGGCTTTCACACATGATTCCATAGAATCAAACAAAGAAATCCCATTCTTTGTAAATATGGAGAGGGAAGAAAGCACAGCATATACAATTTCCCTAATAAGGAAAAGAGAATTACTGTACTTTGTGGATATCTAAAGGAATTTGTGACTTAAAAGAATCCTGTTATAAAGTGCTAATATATTTGACCTAAAGAACCAAGGGAAGGAAAAAATGTTAGAAGAAAATTTGGATATTATCAGAAATTTGAGGAATGGAAGAATTTGAATTGGCAGAGGGTGATTGAAAACTGCTCAACTGAAAATTTAGAATAAATTAAAGAGAATTTGAAGAACTTCCATTGAAACAAGAAAAAGGAGTTGAGGAAGAGGGAAATAGTCAAGCAGAAAAACCAGGGGAGGAATAAAGAAAATAAAAAAAACCCCTAAGGATCATGCTATAAGAATCAAAAATGAGGCAAATAAGAATAGAATTAGTTATTTAGGTAAAAGAAGTTAGTTCTGCAACTGAGCACTAACACGTGCTCACAACTGAGCTTTTTCCCCAGACCATTTCTCTTGGGAATTATTTGGGTGGGGATGGTGGAAGGAACGAAATCAAACAAAAACATTGGATCTGGTTTTTGTACTTTATAAAAATAGAGAGAATAAATTGTGTAATAGTTTTGATGGTTGAATTTCTATCAAGGTAAAAGGAATGTTATTTTATCATAAAATAGAGATTTCAGTTCCAGAAAGGAATGAACATAATGCAGTTTCAGGAATACTTTACCTCCACCAGTTTGTCAAGTACCTATGAACAATAACTACAAAAAATGTTTATACTCTCTTCGTATTTTAATCAATTGCTTTCTATATTAGGTTAAATAATACATGAACTAGCCACTCCATATATGTAAGTTACTGCGTTCAGAGTTGGTAATAGAAATACAAATTTATTTCTTAAAAAAATAGCTTTGCTCTTAAGAAGTTTATATTCTAATAAGGGAAGAGAACTCAGAAAAAAAGGAACATAAAAGCAGAGATGGCAGAGGAGAGAATATATCTCCATGAGAGTAAGTTGGGTACACAGTTCTCCCAAGATAGGTGTAGAGATGATTAAAGGTGAAAATTCCTGGGACAGAGATTCCAAAAAGATCTTTGGGGATCTGAGTAAGAGGTCATAAGACTAGTGGCATATTCAGAGAGAAGGTAATAGATTTAGAGCCTTTTTAAAAAAATTCATTTATTTAAGGCATTGGGGTTAAGTGACTTGCCTAAGGTCACACAGCTAAGCAATTTTTAAGTGTCTGATGTGGGAATTGAACTCAGGTTCTCCTGACTCCAGGCCAGTATTCTATCCACTGTATCACCTAGCTGCCCTGGTTTGAAGCTTTTTAAAGATAAAGTCTTGATCATCAGAAAATAAAACCTTTCTGTGGCGACCACAACAATAAATTAATCTTCTAGTCCCTTCTCTATTATGGCTTTCAATTTTTGTTTTTTCCCTCCTACATTTTATGATTCATAGGAACTCTATTTCTTCACTTCTTTCTTCTTCTTGTATAGAGGATAAAATACATGAGCAGAAATATAATGCTTTAGTAAAACTAAATTCTCTAATAATTAGACAATACTTTATTTGACAATACATGAATATTCCAATAGTCTATCAGTATTAAATTGCAGCAGGAAGACTAGGTACCTTTCACCAAAACTGCTTTATCAGATAAAATATTTCAATGAAGTTTTCCAGTTTTTATAGAAAGAGTTAAATAACAAATTTTATACTGGGAATTAAATGATATAAAGTCTATTTTCATTAGAATTCTAAACTGACATCAAATAAATGGCACAGATTGGAAATATTTTCAAGGAAACAAATTGGGGAAAGTAAGAATTAAATGGATCTAGTGTTAATCTGATCTTAGTTGATAGAAAAATGTCTTAATGAACTTATTTTATACTGATAGACAAGGAAGAAAGGAAAGAAAGAAGCAAAAGAAGGGAAGGAAGTAAAGAAGGAAGATGGAAAGGAAGGAAAGAAAAGGAAAAGAAATGGAATAGATATGGAATTAAATCCTATAAAGAAAAAATAGACATGTTAGTCATCAAAATCAGCAATCTAAAATATCATGTGAGTGAGATTCAATAGTTGAAAAAATTTCATGGAAAATCTAGACAGCAGTTAAATTAAAACACATTTTATTCAAGAATCACAATAATTTTTTATCACAACCATTTTCAAAAGGATACAACAATCTTAAACTTAAAATTGTATACCAAATTCCCAGGAAATGAGAGACAGGGACAAACTTAGAGAAAGACTGAGGACAGAGACTGAGAAAAACAGAATAATTAGAATAATTGACTATATTTCTGCTATCTTTGAATCTAGCAAAAATATATATAAATGGTAAAGGGAAAAATAGTTCAAATAAATTATAAAAATAAGCTAAATGATGCTGATGTATTTTCTATAAAATGTACAGTTTTCTTAGATGAAAATTTAAATGTTTTATACTTTCTTGGAAGAAGAAAATAATGTGATTGGAGAAAAGATATTTTTTTGCACTCAAGATTTTTGTTAAAAATCTGAGATCTAAATTTTATCATTAATTTACTCCAAATTATAAACTGAAACAACCACCGAAAAAAGTGATAAAAAGATATGGAAACATTTAATTGCAATTTTCTCTAATTTACATTTAAATTTTCTTCTAAAATTCTATTTTCATTTAAAAATTAACTTTTTTGTTAACTCTTTCTTCATTTCTTCCAGAAATTCTAGTTTATTTCATTGCTATTGTTATTGAATCTGTAATTATTTTTGGAGGCTTTCTTTGTAGACCTTTTGAAGTCATTATTATTTTGTTTTACTTCCTCCCATTATCCAATTGTGCCTTACATATGTTTCACACCTTAATAACACTTTGGTGATAATTTTTTTGCTTGTTGACTTCTAATTTAGTTTTTGATTGTGGGTCTTTATTTTATACCTGTATTCTCTGTATTTCTTTATGGAATATATAGGCAAATTAAATATTCTTTTGAGTCCTTTTGCTGTTTTTTGTGGATACTAAGAATTATGCGTTTCCAGAATCTTAAGTACAGACCAGCTGGGGCACCAATAGACTTCAGTGTTATGGAAGTGATCCGGTAGAGGACAAAAACTAATTGATGACCAAATGATTTGAGCTCTGAAATTTCCTGACCTGAATTATGACTCAAGCTACAAATGAGATGCTGCTCCACTTCTGAGGTTAGAGTGACCTATTATTTTCAAATGATAAAAATGGTTATGGGTTTCAAATGATAAATTTTGCTTAGCAAGGAAGATACAATTAAGTAGGGAGGATTGAAATAATGTCAATATAAAAACACAATAAAATAGTTATTAGTGCAATTGGTTGATAAGGTGATACTTAAATTGCACTGAAGTACAATAACACTAATTATTTAGCAGATAACTTATTTTGTCATAATGCTAATTAACTATTTTATATTTCACTTCTGTGTAAGCATTCTTCCAGCAAATGGTCAAGCAAAATACAGTCTGTATCTTTTCCCATGCCTTCCATTTTGACTTACTATTCTTTTTTTTCTCTTACCTCTTATCTCTTTTTTCTCTCACCTCTGCTGTAAGGGCTGCTGGATCCTTTTCAGGGCTTCTTTCTATCATTATGGTGCCCCTGAGTGATCTAATTTTCACCTGTGGCTCCAAGAAATTTTAGTTTGCACTACAGCCATATTCCAGTAAGCATTTCAACTGAAGGGCTAAACCAGGTTGACATTAACTGATAGAAAGTATCACAAAAATATGACAGGAGCAAATGTTACTAATGCAAATCTATTGTCCTTGACTTTTCAGCTATCCCAATCTACAAGTGTTTCTCTCTTTCTCTTAACATTATTTCATTTACTTTTTCCAGTTACATGTATATATATTTTCCGACATTAATTTTTTGTAAAATTTTCTCTCACTCATTTTCCCCTTCCCTGAGACGGAAAGCCATTCGATATAGTTTATACATGCACCATCATGTTAAGACTATTTCCATAATAACCATATTGTAAATGAAGAATCAGAACAAATGGAAATAATCATGAGGGGGGAAAAGTAAGAAAAAGTGCAAATGCGCATATATTTCAATCTGCATTCAGCTCTATATTTTGCTGAAATTTTCTGTAATGTCTTTTAGATCACTGTAATGTTGAGAAAAGCTAAGTCTCTCATAGTTGATCATCACACAATGTTGTTCTTATTATGTACAATGCTCTCCTGACTTCACTCGCTTGAATCAGCTTCAGCTCCTGTAAGTCTTTCCAGGATTTTCTGAACTCTTCTCACTATTTCTCTGATACTGTCCTCTTTGCCAAGGTTTCCACTCTGCTGATACTGACCTCCAACCCTATAGAAGCATCACCATTATATTGAATTTGAACTCAGTCATGGGCAGACACAAAATCTCTTCCTGTTCTTCCCATATCATAATAGATACATTATTTTTTTTGACTTAAAGATTTAATTTATTTTGAGTTTTACAATTTTTCCCCTAATCTTACTTCCCTCCCCCACCCCTCACAGAAGGCAATTTGCCAGTCTTTACATGTTTCCCAGGGTGTAGGTCAGGAAACTGCCCATGCCGCTGTGAGCCTGGCTCCCAGTGCCCTCTGGGGCTGCCTCCAGGAGGCTGAAGTTCTTTCGCTCTGGTGGGCCACCCCCTCTGACCCCATGGAGCAGAGCCTTTCCACTCTTTTCCAGGTTATCTTGGTTTGGAGAACTGCCTCACTGGGTCCCTCTGTGGGTTCTGTCTCTCAAAAATGTAGTGAGAGTCCTTAGTTTCGAAGTTTTGCTCCAGAGAATCTGAGAGAAGGTCCTCCCTCTCCTGTAGTCATCTTGGCTCCGCCCCCTATAAATAAATAAAATTCTAGTGTTTCAAAAATATGCAATAAGATCATGTAAAATGCAATGTAATGCAAATTACTATAAGCTTAGGATTTAACAAATTAGCTTTCCTGCTAACAATGAGCTCACAGTTTCATTAATACATTCCAATGCATAATGCCATATAATTATCCTAGACAAGTGTACTGGACACACCAATAAGGTATCCTCTGCCACTATTTCCTCATTTTTTATTTTCTCACATAAAAGACCATTTATTAAAAGTTCTCCCTTTTTTCCTTCATCTTTATCTGACATCATTAAGATATCTTCTACCACTGAGAACACCTTTGTCCACTTCTTCCCTGAGCCTTCTTTTTTCCTTTTTTTTTTTTTTTAAGATTTTTGCAAGGCAAATGGAGTTAAGTGGCTTGCCCAAGGCCACACAGCTAAGTCATTATTAAGTGTCTGAGACCAGATATCAACTCAGGTACTGCTGATTCTAGGGCCGGTGCTTTATCCACTGCGCCACCTAGCCGCCCCTTCCCTGAGTCTTCTTGATGAAGGTCTCCATACAGGACTCAGTCCTCTGATTTCTCTCTTCACCTGGAGACAATCTCAAAACCCATCTCAAATGACTAATTTCTATTTCCTGTCTAGACCCTCCTGGTTTATATCTGGGTTTATTTTTGAAAATAGAAAGTTGTTCCACCTGTGTTTCATAGAACTCAGTAACATTACTGATGGTGGCATCAGGTTTAAATTTGAGACAGGACCATGAACAAATAGATCACTGCCTTCCCTACTCTGATTTCCCTCTAGGCACTAATAATATTATTGAACTCAACCCTCACTGGCTAGCATAATCAGTCTTCTTTTTATGTATTGCCTCTTTTCATTGGATTTTAAATAGCATTAGGGCAGGTAGTCTTTTTATTGATAATATCTCTAGCTCTTATCACTGCCTCTGCTATATAGTAAGTGATTAATAAATATTGTTTAATAAGTACTTATTTGCCTCTGCTATATGGCAGATACTTAATAAATGATTGCTTAATAAATATTTATTTGGTTGTTTGAATGAAACAGTTATGTGGCACAGTAGATTGAATACTGGGTCTGGAGTCAGGAGGATCTGAGTTCAAATCTGGTCTCAGACCCTTGCTAGTTATATGAATGTAGTCAAGTTTCAGTTTATTCATCTAGAAACTGAACTTAATAATAGCAGTTATCTTGCAGGGTTATTGTCAAGATAAATTAGATATTTTTTATAAAAGCTTTGTATATATTAATGTATTTATATTATTATATATATTTGCTATAAATATATAATGTTCATATATTTAAATATTAGTATTATTGTACCTATAAGAAAAATGTAAATGAACATTTTTGAGCAAGATGTTAAAAGTTGTTTAAAGTGCTATAGGGCACCAAAAGAAAGTTTGCAGAACAATTGCAAAGATTCTTCAATAATAAAAAGGAAACCCAGTTTCAAGATATTCTATTGGTCCATGCCCTTAATACTAATTTTCCCACAAATATATTTGGCTGTAATATTTTACCTTCATTTCCCAGCGGAATTAATGAAATCTTGGGGTAATGTCTTGAAAGAAATGCAAATTGGATTTAAATGAGTCAGAGTTACACAAAGTCATTGAAGTCAAAACAACTGTATATTGCCCAGGAATCAGTGGATGATTGGCATTAATAGACATAGACAATAAAATTAATTCAAAAGGAAGATGTTTAATGAAATGGCATAGTAATAGAAATAGCAACAGAAAAGTGTAGCTGAGGTGAATTTGCTCATAAAGTTATCACTTCCTCACATCATGGACACAGACAAAGTATACATGCGACCCTCATATAGAGGGTATGTAGTGCCAAAGCTAGAGTAAGCCATCAAGTCTGATGTGCAAGACATAGTACAATGGAAAATTAATCTACAGAACTAAGGTTTCAAACAAACTTTTAGAAAAAAACATTATTCAGTTATTGATACAAATTGGCAACTGATACATTATTTAAGATAATTATAATCAAAAATGGAAAAAAAATTTATACCATATTTTAAAACACGTCTAACTAAATTCACCACACATAAAAGTATTATTATTTGAGGGTTTTTTGTATAACCTAGGAAGGAAAAGTATCTAAATTCCCTTTATGTGAATTTAAATGATATAGCTATAATCATCAAAACTAGCTGGAACTGACTTAAAAGAGAAAAGGACAATAAAAGGATATGCTATTAACAAGACCTGAAAGCCAATGCATTCGTTGGTCTATTGGTAAATAAAGCATTTAATATAGTCTACATTGTGTGAGGTTTTGTGGGACTTGAACTTTGGGAAAAGTGGAAAAAAGCTAGTAGAAAGTGAGTTTTACCAATTCAATACAGTTTTTAATTTTAAATGGATAAATAACATAAATAAATAATTTCTAACAAAATGTCCCCATCAGCTTTTAAAAGCTACATATTTTATGACTGAATAAGGGAAGAACATGTGACTACTAAATGCTGAATATAGCTAAAATAGGTAAAAATAGAAGCTATTTTATATAGTTAAAATTTTTGCAAAGACAGATTACATCTAGATCAAGAAAGAAAAACTGAAATGTTGGGCAAACTGCAGTATTTGAAATAATATCAATGCGTATATTGCTATCCTCTAGAATGAAGTGGAGTGTTATAGTGGAGACTGTTAGGTCATAATTCTATTGAGAAAACAGAAAAGAATGATAAAGATCAACAGGTTCCTGATTGTGTTGTATATTTGGATAAACCTCAAGGGATATGTAGTTATTTCATGCAGACTAATTGATATATGTTTATTTATGTGTTACCTTCTTCACTGGATTATGAAATTTAGTTGCCCTCTCATAATTCTATATAGTCCTGTTGCCAAATACATTGCACTGGAAGTCAAGTGCCCTGTTCTCTCATTAAAAAGTTAAAAGCCTCAAGTGAGAAGAGTTGTCCTCAGAGAAGGAAAGCAAACTAGAAATCCTCTCTTTTTAAACGGCTCTAATTCCCTGAAAATTTAAAATAGTGAAGCTGGATCCCTTTGCAGCATTTTGTGGGTAGTGGGCTGGGTGCTGTGCTTATAGTTGGTTGAAGCTCACTAATGAGTTCTGCTCCTAAATCTCAGTGAGTTGTCTCAAGCATGATTATAAAAATAACGTGTAGGGGCGACTAGGTGGCGCAGTGGATAAAGCACCAGCCCTGGGGTCTGGAGTACCTGGGTTCAAATCCGGTCTCAGACACTTAATAATTACCTAGCTGTGTGGCCTTGGGCAAGCCACTTATCCCCATTTGCCTTGCAAAAAAAAAAAAAACCTAAAAAAAATAATGTGTAACCTTACACAAGTAGCTTAACTTCCTTGAGTCTGTTTTTGTATGCTTAAATCCAGGATGATAATAGGAACTCGGTCATAGAGAGCTTATAGAATCCACATGAAATGATGTTTAAATTTCCCTGAAAAGCCTAAAGAATTATATAAATGTCACTTCTTGTTTTTATTATCACTACCATCTACCCCAATTATAATCATGATAATCATCATCATCATCATCATCATTCTCTTTCTCTAGGTCTCTAATGTTATAGGAGAGGGAATCCCAGGTGATACTGATACTGAGCAGTAATTTCCTCACACCTTATAGGAATATTTTGATTTAAACATTTTCAAAGAATAAAAGAACAGTCAAAGACGATTTCATTCCATATGATAAAGATATAAGCATGTGTTATTGGACTGGAATGGACTTCTTCAGTTAAATGCTAACTCACACAATTTCCCAGCTCCTTGTCATTTCTTTTATTCTTATTACATCATCAATATACAACAAAGGAAGGAGGCATGATTTAAAACCATAATCAATAGCTTTTGAATTTGAAAAAGTTCATACTCACTTAGATGACACTTAAAATCTTCGTACAATAATTAATGTCTGCTCAAATAAGATGAGGGCTCAAATAGTCCCATTCCCTTTAGTTATGTGGTAATATCGCTTAGATATAAATGTTAGTGTACTCTTACTTTAAAAGTTTGTATTTATTTTTGTAATTTTGTTACGTAGATCCGTATGAGTAACAGATAAGCTTTAATCATTATAAGCCCTAAAAGACTGTATAAATAATATAGGGCTATAAGTGACAGTTTAAATTATTCCTTTCTTCCTAAAATTTAAAGAATGAAATAAGTTGAAATATAGGAATATTTTCTTCTTCAACATGATAGTTACCTGGTAGGAGAAGATCACGTCCCCCCCGTGCTATATAGAGTGATTTTCAATCTATTCTAACTCTATTCTGGTCACATACTAGGGGAGGTAGAGACCAGTGAATCTTATCTCAAGGGTATGAGACAACGATGCACTGACATAACAAAATCTTTAAAGCTTATCATTGTACTTCTCCAAGTAAGGTATTCCATTGAACTTTTCCCTTTGCTTATACAATTCTGGAGATAATATTAGGCATGCCTTCACTGGGGACAGACTTCTGTTCAACTATATCCACAAAAGAATCACCTATGCTCAAATATACACACAGAGGAAATGTATCTGGGGTAAGTACACAGTTAACTTTTTACTCAATAATCATTCTTTTGAATGGACTTTCCATAATGAGGAGAATGACTTAAATTTCCTAAAAATGATTAAGAAACGATGTTACAGAAGGTGAATGAATGTTTGCCTATTGTATGGAGGGAAGGTAGCATTACCTTGAATGAAGTGGACCTTTAAGTGCTATTCCCCAAATATTGAGCTTTATTTGAATTGCATTGTTGATTTACTTCCACTTAAATTCAATTTAGCATAATATATCAGAATTTAAATGGAGGATTACAACCTGGAATATTAGAACCCAGTGACACAAGAAAACAGCATATCAGAACCAAAAGAGCTCTTATAACACAGAATTCAGAACTGCAATTATATAGTCTAGAAACCTAGTCAAATACCTAATTCCATAGAGAAAGCAAGAGAGAAATAGTGGAGAGTGGGGAGAGGCAGTAAATTATTAGAAAAGAGAAAGAATGTGACCAAAAATAACTAAGTTTAAGTTGGTTAATTTTGGGTGAAAAGATAATATTTTAATTTTTTACTTTTTTTTACCCAAAATGTTTTAAATATATTGCCCCATTTGATCTGTCCATATGAAGTCAGGTATACCTGTAATTCATAGATGAGGAAACTGAGGCAAAGAGAAGTCTGTAGACTTGTCCTTGATGACACAGCTTGGTTAAGTCAAATGACAGACTTGAAAGATCTCAGATCCTCTGACAATATAACACATCTCAATCACTTTGTTGACATAGATGAGAATATGGCAAAGGAATTAGCAGGAAGAGGAAAAAATTTGGGCAAATCTCAATGACTGGAATGTACTGTAGGTTCTTAGCAAACCCCACAAGTGGAAGAATGTAGGTTGTGTTAAGTAGATGTAATGTTTTCTTTTTGTTGTTGTGGTTGTTATTCAATGTCACTACTCTTTTGGTGCTAAAACCACAGATTTTGTAGAATTTCTTAGAAGGGAAGGACTTGGTTTCTTTCTCCTTATCCAGTATAAAACAAGGATGGTAAGCCTGAGTCTGCCTTCCCTGGTTAATAATCTGTTTCTAACTTTTTCTCTACTCTACTTAGTGTCAAAATTTCACTTCATTGCATTTCCCAATCTTTCTGAGCTTACCTGCTAGGGGACAATGTAAGAAAAATACATGAAATGGTGTTAATGTCTCATAAGGCATTCATATGTTAGCTCCCACTGAAGGTATTATATGAAGAAAATGCATTAACTTAGAATAAATCTTTATTAGAGGAAAACGGATTTTTTCCAATTAGGCTGATATTTTTAGTATATGAAGTTTCTTGTTTCTGTTAAATTATATCTATTTCACCTTATCACAATGAAGATACAATTGTTTATCATATGCAATATAAAAATAAATTTAAAACAGATATTGTCTTGTAGTAGGCAAAATTATACAGCAGAAAATATACTAACCCTGGTGAATTGCCTCTGACACTATATTTGTACGTCTGAACAAATCATTTAAACTCACAGGGTCTCAGTTCCCTTGTGTAAAATTGCAGAGTTGGGCTTGGCCTCTGGTTCCTTTCAAGAGTAAACTATGTCGGGGCGGCTAGGTGGCACAGTGAATAGAGCACCGGCCCTGGAATCAGGAGTACCTGAGTTCAAATCCGGCATAGGACACTTAATAATTATCTAGCTGTGTGGCCTTGGGCAAGCCACTTAACCCCATTTACCTTGCAAAAAAAAAAACCCTAAAAATAAAAGAGTAACCTATATTCTTAAGATACTTCCAGGATGTTAGAAAATACTTATTAAAGACTAGGAATGATGCAAGATACAATATGAATAGCATTAAATACATATTAAAGACCATGAATATATTTTAATTTCAAAAAAGGTAGATAGTGATTTTGGAATTCATACTCTAATACTTTGTCAAGAGACAAAGGGATTTTTTTCTTTCTTGGCAAATTTAAGCGCAATTCAAATGAGTGAAGTCCCTTGTTAAAACTGATAGGAGAATAGTCTAACAAAAATGAGAAGACATACATGATGGCCATCCACAATTGGGGGAATTCAATGAATTTATTTTTACATTTTTTCTTTTTGCTACTTGAATAGCTTAAATTTTGTGTCTTTTAGACTTCAAGGACCTTCCAGTCTAGGAAGAATAGAATTGTCTAACCAAAGAAGACTTTCATTTGTTATCAGAAGATCTTCATTAGCATTACTATTCTATGATTCACTTTCCTTCGAAGTATTTGTTTCTTGTTGGAATATATCTGGTTTCTTGGTCTACTTTCATATCCTATAATCTTATACTATGGCTACAGAAGGCAAGTGATAAATTGTTTCGTTTTTGTGTATGACTGAAGCTTCTTTCTGTTTTCATTGAATTAATATTCCTTTTTCCATATTTGAAAACAAATGTTCTCAATATTTCCCTCCAGTCTCTATCAAAACATTACAAATGGGGTTATGAAAATGATGAGGAACAATACAAACAACAATGCCACAATTATGAAATTGTGAATATTTGATTTGGCAGGATTGTTGGATAGATAAAAAATATAGAAACAACTAAGTATTTTATGTAATAGACTGGATACTATTGCATGGTAGTTCATAAAACCATGGAGGGTTTTTTATTGGTGGAATGTTAGAACTCAGAATATATTTCACTAGATTTTAAACAAACTGCTGACATTATATAATTCAACTTTCTCTTTTTTTTAGGAGAGGTTATAGAGAACAGAAAGGTGATGTTTGAGTTCAACTATTTCAACAAATATAAAATATAATGCATATATAGATGGCAGGAGAAAATTATACCCGCATGGTGGAATTCATACATATAGGATTTTCTGATGTTCCTAAACTCCAAGGGTTTCTGCTTACAATTTTTTTTAATCATGTACTTGAAAATCCTGATTGGAAATGGTCTCATCATTGCAATAACCAAGACTGATCCAGCGCTACAAACACCCATGTATTTTTTTCCTTGGAAACTTCTCCTTTTTTGGAAATCTGTTACACATCAGTCATCCTCCCTAAACTTTAACAAACTTGTGGTCCCATAACAAAAATATTACTTTGTTGGCTTGTGCTGTACAACTTTTCTTCTTTCTAATTCTAGCTACCACAGCATGCTTCCTCTTGGCTGTGATGGCCTATGATCGCTATGTGGCAATTTGTAGGCCACTGAACTATCCTGTCATCATGAATCACAAATTTTGCGTGCAACTGGTGGTTGCCTCTTGGATCAGTGGGATCCCAGTTCAAATAGGCCAGACATATCAGATTTTCTCTTTGTCCTTCTGTGGTTCAAATATATTTAATCATCTTTTCTGTGAGATTCCCCCATTACTGAAATTAGCCTGTGGAGACACTTCCATGACTGAACTTTCTGTCTATGTTGTGGCTGTGCTATTCGCCATGGTTTCTTTGTGTTGATCCTATGGTCCTACATTAAAATAATTATCCAAATTCTGAAGCTACAATCAGCCACAGGTAGATATAAAGCATTTTCCACTTGCTTTTCCCATGTTACAGTTGTGAGTTTATTCTATGGATCCATTGCCATAATGTAATTGTGACCCAAAGCTAGCTACTCAGAAGCAGTTGACAAAATCCTCACAGTTTTCTATAACATTGTAACTCCAATGTTTAATCTCCTGATATATAGCCTAAGGAACAAAGAAGTCATTGATGCACTAAGAGAATTATTAATGAAATAATTAAGGTCATGAAAGAAATAGAATTTTTTAACAGGCCTTTTATCTTTAAAACTTCATCTGTCAATTTCTAATGCTAAGGAAATTTACTTTTGTTTTCTTGCCCAATTATATTTGAAAACTTTCTAAATAATAGTAGATAATTTCAATGGTATAGAATATTTTCACACAATCCAATGCTGTATGTACTATATTTATATGCTATTCAAGGATAAATGACATTTCAATTTAGTCCTTTAAATTAACTTTCTTCAATCTTAAATTATTTAGGTCAATGAAAACAGAAAATCAGTCTTATTAATTTCCCCAAGAGAGTTTCATAATCAATTGTTTTCATTTTGTGCACTTTATTTTGCTCTTTTGTGAATCAGATGACCTCTTATGAATCTGACATTTCTAATATTTCTAATGGTTCATACTATGCAATTTTGCTTGAAGAAAATGAGGGATTGGCTGCATTTCAAAAATAAACAGTTATTGGGAGGCATTTAATTTTTTTGCAATATATTATATATTTCACAAATTAGTCTAAATAACAAAGAAAATTCAGAAAGTTATATCATTTATTATTTACAAAAATAATCTGAGCTACTTAACAGTGGTTATATTCTACTCACTTTGGCCACACTTTAGTTGCCTCTCCATTTTGAATTTCTTTATAATTATAGATTATTTTGGTTCTGTTTTAATTATGCAAAATCACTTCAAGTAGTTTCCCATGTTTCTATAACTTTTTCATATTTCTCATATTTGACAATTAATATATTGTTTTCTCTAAGGAATATTTTTTCCATCACTAAATTATCATTGTAAACTTATAATTTAAAAATATGTTTTATTATTTTTCCAAATAAAGCTATTCTTAATATTATTATGCTAAAGAGTCTTTTCTTGGTATCCATAATACTTTTGAGTTATCCTTATAATGGAGAAAATGAATGCTAGCAATTTTTTTAGGCTTTTGCAAGGCAAATGGGGTTAAGTGGCTTGCCCAAGGTCACACAGCTAGTTAATTATTAAGTGCCTGAGGTCAAATTTGAACTCTGGTACTCCTGACTCCAGGGCGGGTGCTCTATCCACTGTGCCACCTAGCTGCCCCAAATGTCAGCAGTCTTTATTGAATTATTTAAAATTCTTTGCTAGAATGGGTGATTCAATTCTTAGATGTAACAATATCTTTTAATTTGCCCAGTCTTTTCAGCAACTGATTTCGCTATCTTTTAATATCTTTCTATCCTTTTTTTCCTAATCAATAATGACGTTAAACAATTTTCAAGTTGTTATACTTGGTTTCTGTTTTGTGCTAAATATAACTTTTATTTAGGGTTGTTTTTTTTTTTTTTTTTTTTTTTTTTTTTTTTGCAAGGCAAATGGGGTTAAATGCCTTGCACAAGGCCACACAGCTAGGTAATTAGTGAGTGTCTGAGGCCGGATTTGAACCCAGGTACTCCTGACTCCAGGGCCGGTGCTTTATCCACTACGCCACCTAGCTGCCCTTAAATATAACTTTTAAGAAAATTTCCTGTCCTACATTTTGTCTTTTGTATCATAGCTATTATTTTTGTATATTTTTATATATTCCCTCTAAACTTTTACATACCAAAATAAAGCTAGTTTGATGCTTGCAATGCTGATTTTTTTTCCTCACTTGGAGTCAGGAAAAAATATATTTAAATCCTGCCCTGAACTTGTATTAGTTGTGTGACCTTGGCCAAGAAATTAAAACATTCCTAGACAAAGTTTCCTCATCTATGAAATTGGGGAAATAAGATGTTTATCTCCAGGTTATTTGGGAGAGTGAAATGAAAAATCATTTTCAAAGATTTTTTGTAAACATTAAAGTATTATACATAGCTTTATGTTATTTTTGGAAGTTATTACTCAAATATTTTTCTATTATTTATTTTTTAATCCTAGTTTCAATGTTTGTTCTAAATCTTTTAAATTTTAGAGTGATAAAGTCTATTTCTCTTTTGTAATCCCCTTTATGCTAAGTATGTTTATAAGGATTTCTTTACATATACTATATAATCTTTCATCATTTCTAATGACCAGATTTTCTTTTCAGTATGCCATAAATTTTATGAATATAGATTTTTTTTTTTGGTGAGGAAATTCTAGAGTCAAGAATGTTCTACTTTAAAGAATTACACTGTGTCAGAAACAAGATTTAAACTTAGGCTACTCTAACTTACTTTAGTCACACAATTTCTTCATAAATCTATTTAGTTCTAGAACTGTGAAAGTATTCTTATAAAAGAGAATAAAATAGATTATGGATAGGAAAAGCTGAGGCAAGTATTTATTTTCAAAGTATTTGTAATTTTGTTCTGAAAACACATGAAAAGTAACAAATTATGAGATAGCGACCTTAGTTTTCCACTTATAGTGTAGACTTTGACTAAGAGTTTGAGTAATTTTATTATGAGATGACTTTTTTTAAATGGTTTTTTTACAATAACAGAAATCTAGGTGGAGTACAGGTGGATAGAAGGCCCGACCCAAGGTCAGGAAGACACATTTTCCTAAGTTCAGCTCTGGTCTCAGATCTTTAATAGTAGTGCTATTGTAGGCCAGTCCATTAACCCTATTAAATTTAATTCCTCTTTTGTAAAATGAGTTCTCAAAAGAAAGAAAAAAAATTCTAATTTTCTTGTCATGAAAACAAAAAAATGAGATCATGAAGAATTGTAGACAAAAAAGATATCATAAAAGAGTTAGAGACAATTGAAATGACTGAGCAACAATCTCATAGCATTAATTTTGCTATCATCTCTCATTTAAACTATAATAGCAATTATTTGATAATTAAATTAACAAATGAAATTTCAAATTTGTCTCATTTTTTACTTAAACACTATTAGTCAAACAGGTCATCTTTATGATTTTTGTGAAATTGTTAATTCTGAAACATATTTTTGATATAATTTACTTATTTTATTCATAAGGATATCACATTTATTAATAAGTTTGATCATTTGACTATACTTGTTAGGCCAACAATGCCAGTAGTGTGTTCATGGTTTATATACCGCTCAAAGCGAAGGTGTTTCTGAGATGTGGCAATTAGTTCTGGCTAATAATGAGAAATTAACTATTACAGTGAGAGTTTTGGACATATTACAATGAAGGTCTTGTAGTTCATAACTTGGATCACCCAAATCTTGGTCAAAGAGATAAGAATTTAGATGTCCCCTGACTGAAGTGTGGAAGAAATTACAATTTCTCAGATCTGTCAGAGCAAACAAAATTGGCAGGAATGCACCCCTAATTTCAAACTTAGAACGTTTTTATTGTCTAATTAGATCCTGGCCTTTAAGAGAGAGACATCTCAGTAAGAGTGATTTCCCTTTCTGGTTGTGTTTTTGGATGAAGAAGTAGAAAAGGGGAGAAATTTTTCTTAATATGATTATTAGTTATATAACCTGAGAGAAATAATTAATTCCTCACATATGAAATTGTATACACATAATCCATGATCTTTGTTAAAGCAAAATGTCACCCAAAGAAAATGGAGAGGCATGTGGTAGGTATGAAAAATGCATGATTTTCAGCTATGGTATAATTTTCTTTAAGAATCCATCAATTCCACAAAATATATTGAAATATGACCATAAAATAAAATGAAATGTTTTTGTGATGAGGATAAAGAAAAATTTAGGAGAAGTGTGTAAGCATCATCGGTGCCTATGTGTCAGGAAAGCAGTTAGAATACTCCGCATATTTGGCACATTTTCTTAGAGAATGTAAAGAAAGATAGGAACAAGAACTGCAAAGGAAGAGTAGAAAGATTTGAATTTCACTATGTATCATTGCAGAGATTATCCCATAAGAATGTTTTGTAAATAGCTATGTCTTTCTCTTTTCAATTGTTCTATTTTTATGTGTAGGGAATAATGAGGATGGACTATTTGATGTGTCTGTTTATAAAATTTCAAAAGGGATGAAACAATAACAAAACTTAAAAATAATATAACAATTCCCTAACATACCACCATGGCCTTTCAAACATAATTCCATAGAAGTTAACAAAGAAATCCAATTCTTTGCAAATATGAAGAGGGAAGAAAGCATACCACATAAAATTTCCCTAATGAGAGAAAAAAGAATTATCATACTTTTGGACACCTAAAGGATTTTGTGACTTGAAAGAAACCTGTCATAAAGTGTCCATATGTTTGAAGTAAAGAACCAAGCGAAGGACACAACCTTGAGAAGAAAATTTGAATATTATGAGAATTTTGAGGAATGAAATAATTTGAACTGGCAGAGGGGGATTGGAAATTACTCAACTAGAAATTTAGAAGAAATTAAAGAGAAATCAGGGGACTTCTATTGAAATAAGAGAAAGGCCTGCATGGGAGTTGAGGAAGAAGGATGCAGTTAAACAGCAAAATCAGGAGGAACAAAGAAAAGGAAAAAATATGGATTATGCTAAAGGGAAAAAATGAGGCAAGGAAGAGCGTGATTAGTAGATAAGAAGGAAACTAAAAGAATTAATAAACAAATAAAAGATGTTAGCTCTAACTCTCCTAGTACCACTAACAAATTGCATGTTAAATACACTCAAACCCCACCCACCACTCCCCCCCATAAAATTTTTCTCACACATCGGATCTGTTTTTTGCACTTCATAAAAGCAGAGAGAATAAGAATTGTATGGTGACCTGTTTATAGTTTCGATGGTTCATTTTCATTTTTTTAAATTAAAAAATATTTATTCCTTTTCACCCATTTGTACATACATATTTCCAAATTTCATAATTTCCCCCCACCTTCCCTTCCCACCACCCTCCTTTCAGAAGGGAACAGTCAGGTAAGCATTTTACATACATATTTTTAAAATATATTTTCAAATTAGCAATTTTTGCATGAGGAATTAGGATTGAAGGAGAGATAATAAGAGATAATTCTTATAAAGTATTCATTAGATTCAGAAGGCTTGTTTTTTTCTGTGTTTTGTTTTGTTTTGTTTTTCTTCCTCTGATTGGGGACAATATAATCCATAACCAGTTAAATGCAGATGTCCTAAATCTCTGGACTATTGAGAAGAGCTGCTTCTAATTCAAGGTTGCTCATCTCATGACGCTGTTCTCTTGCTTTCTTCATTTCTTCTTCCTTGTAGTTTTAGAGAGGGTAAAATACATAAGCATAAAAATGTTTTAGTAAACCTAATTAGTAAGCCTAATTCTCTAAAGATAGATGCTAATTATTTAACATTAAATGAACAGTTCAAAAGTCTTTTGGTATTAAATTGCTGTGTATCAGATGAAACATTTGCTTCAGATTTTGATGTAAGGAGCTAAATAGCAAATTTGATACTAGAAATTTAATGATATAAAGTCTATTCGCAGGGAAGCTCGGTGGCATAGAGCATAGGGCACCGGTCCTGGAATCAGAAGGACCTGAGTTCAAATTTGAACGCAGACTTAATAATTGCTCAGCTGTGTGATCCTGGGCAAGTCACTTAACCCAATTACCTTGCCAAAAATATAAAATATAAAAAAGTCTATTCTTATTAGTATTCTGAACTTGATGCCAAATAAATGAAACAGAATGGAAATATTTCCAGGGAAACAAAATGGGAAAGGTAAGAATCAAATAGTTCCAGTATTAATAAATCTTAAATGATAGAAAAATGTCTTAATGAACTAAATTATTTCATGCTGATAGAAAAAAGAACAAATGAAGGAAGGAAAAGAAAAAAGAAATAGATTAGATTTGGTAATTAAAACCTACTAAGGAAAAAATAGATCAAAACAGTCATCAAAATAAACATTTTCAAATATTCATTAGTTAAAATAATTTCATGGGAAATTTAGAAATTAGCTTAAAACAAATTTTATTCAAGAATCACAGTTTTTTTAATCACAACCATTTCCAAAATGGTTAAAAACTAAAATTAGAGACCATATTCCCAGAAAATGAGAGGCAGAAACAGAGTTTGAGAGAGTGTGAACAGAGACAGAGAAAGAAAGAACAACTGACTATATTTCTCATTATTTTGAATCCATCAGGAATATATAAATACTTAATTTTATTTGTGAATTTAAATTATTATTTTAAATTACAGTTATATTTGTATCTTTTTAAATTTATATGACTACCATTATAGTGTTTGGGAATTTTTAATTTGTTCCTTTCTTATTTTTTTAGTTGTATACATAATTCATTGTTAAGACCTTTCTTTTGACAAAGCATATATTTAGAAATACATTTTTCCTTATAGTTTTTTGCTGCATTCACCAAATTTTGAATCTTATTATTGAAATTTTTTCTGATGAAATTAATGATTGTTTATTTGAATTTTCTTTGACCAACTCATTCTTTGGATTATTTGGTTTTCTAATTAATTTAGAATCTTTGATACATTAATCATTTATTGATTATAGTTTTTATTTCATTATTGCTTTAAAAAAGATCCATTTAATACTTTTACTTTTCTGCATTTGTTTTTAATATTGCTATGGCCTAAAAGTAGACAGTGTTGTGAATGTGTCATGTACAGATGGGGAAAAAGCAAATTCCTTTCTGTTCTCACTCAGTTTTTCCCATAATAGGTCTATTATATCTAATATCATTTACTTCTATTCATACAATTAACTACTTTCTTTTTTATATACATAAATTTAACTGGTTTAAAAAAGAGGAAAATGGAGGCTCCCCCATCAACATAATTTTAATATTTATTTCTTCCTGTAACTCATTTAATTTCTTCTTTATGAATTTGCATGTTCCAACATTTGTTGCTCATATATTCAGAATTAATATTGTCTCTGGTATCTTTTGCCAAAATTTAGTTTCCCTGATTATCTCTTATTAGATCTGTTTTTGCATTTGCTTTTTTGGGCATCATAATTGTTACTCCTAGTTCCTACTTCAGGACCCTTAATTTAACTCTATGGATGTCTTTCTGTTTCAAGGGTTTTTCTTTTAATTGCTGGATTCAGAGATCAAATCTATCCTACCATCTCCTGTTTTATACATGACTTATCTCATTCCCATCCATCTTATGAATATTATATAATTTTCTCAATTTTGTTTTTAGTCTCTTTATCATACTCAGTCTCTTTGTTTTTTTACCCAGGTTTTCTTCAAACATCAATTTTATTTCTAATGCTTCCTTCAGCATATCACTTGTCTTATTACACATCTCTCTTTTCTCTTATTCACTTTCCCTACTACTTATCTAATGGGAAGGTGCATCTTGATATCACACTGAGCTTGTGTTGTGTGTGTGTGTGTGTGTGTGTGTGTGTGTGTGTGTTGTGTGTGTGTGTGTGTGTAATTCTCTTTAAAGTAATTTAGATGAGATTTTTTGGATCATTGTTTTCAAGTAGTTCAAAATTATTAAATTATTTTCCTTTCATTTATTTCCATGTCCATTTTTGTGAGACAGTTGACATCTTTTTTTAAATGTTTTAAATTTCTTTTGCCTTTTTCTTTTGCCTGTTTCTTAATAGTTCCTGAAGTCATTAGCTTCCACTTGACCAATTCCAATTTTGAATTATTTTCTTCAGTGAGCAATTGTACCTTTTATAATCATTCAATTCTGTTTTTTAAGTTATACTTTTTTCAAAATTTTTATGGCTCTTTAACCAAGCTTTTAATTCTCTTTTTGTAAGTTTCTGTATCTGTTCTTATTTATCTTTTCTGTTTTTCTATCAAGTTTACATTTTTTACTTTTTCTATTTTAAGACTTCTTTTTAGGCTTCTTTTTAATGCACAGCTCTCTTGGGGGACTTAGATATTTTCATTTTATTCTCTTCTGAATTTGATAGTATTTATCTTTCCTTTTGCTATAGTTGATTTTTAGGGGGAAGTTCATTATTTTATTGTTTGCTGATTTTTCATTTTCCATTTTTCTCATTTTAGAATTTGAGCTTTCTGTTAACATTGCGCTCCCCTTACCTGCTGTGAGTGCTAAGATGGTGGGGAAGCATTGATTGTCACTAGCATTAAGTTATTATTTCCCCCTTGCTATATTTGCTGATAGTTCTGATTGTCTCCAACTTTTCATTTCTTCCAAGGAGGTGAAGTGAGGACAGGTGCGCTCATTGCTCTTTTAGTCTGTTCTCTGATCTTTATGCAAGGAGGATCATTGGTCCTTTGTAGGAACAAGTGCTATTGCTCCTTCTCTCTCCCCTGGAACTGAGAATAAGAATTATGGGAAAAGGAGTTGCGAAACAGTGCCTGGTCGAGTGGTCAATGCTATAAGTAGGTCTTTTGTAATCTTTCTGACCAATTATCCAATCCCTTTATGGTCTCTGGACTAAGAGCTCCTGAAGCTGTTCATTTCACAGCTCATACCAAGGCTTGCAGCCAGCATACCCACCAAACATACTCTAGACTGACTTGCACCTCAGGTCATAAATATCTACTGTTGAACCCCAATTTGTCTTGTCCTGGAAAATGCTTCATGATGGAATTTTTTTAAAAGCCAACTTGGTCCAGAATTGCATTAGAAGCATTATTTTAAATTTGTTTGAAGGGGATTTGGAAAGAACTTGGCTGTTGTGCTACCTCTACTTAGTCATTTGACCCTGACTCATGTCTTAATTGTTTTAATATAATTTCTTTTTATAGATGAAGAGTATAACTGTAAAAGGTGTTTGTTCAAGTCCTCATGGATTGGAAGAGAATTAAGAGAACTTTTTATTTTTTTGGTTACTAAATTTATTTTTTCTATGAGTTTAAGTTTTCAACAGGTTAGAAAAAAATTACACAAAAGGAGAAAAGGACTGATGCTTTATATCTCAATTCCTTTTGCATTTATTTAATTCCCTATGAATTTAGCCCTTGGTCACCAAAGTCATCAAAAATAAAATCAATTTCAGGAGGGCTTGGGGGTTAAGCAAAACTGGAACCAAAGTCTCCTGACTCAAATCCCAGTGCTGTAGCACATGATTTCATTAAGGAATTGGACTAAAGTCAGAGTGATTCTTTACTCATTAGAAAACAAAAAGTGACCTGGGAGAAAAGCTATCTCCATAAAGCAAAGGAGAAGAGTAGTTTTATACTTATAAAGCAGTTTCATATTTACATTCTATCAATAATGCAATCAACACTTTGCAAGTAGGTTGTTATTCTGTTTGCAGAATTTAGAAGCTTGAGGTGAGTAGTTTAAAGCAGATTTGAGAGGTGGTGTAGTCTATAGGGAAGAATAATGTTGAGTCTGCTATGAAGGAAAGATTGCCTCTGAATTTTCATGTTAACACTTATCATGTGATTATGAATATGTGACTAAACTTAAGGCTTTTTTTCTTAGAAATGAAATGAAGAAATAAAGCCATTCAAAATAAGATATTATTTAAATAAGATACTATATTTCAAGTTTTTTGAAAACCTTAAATGGAAATATACATATCAGTTAATAAAATATTTTTATTTTCATGTTTTATATTCAAAAGTGAGGTAAGTGAATATTATTTCATACCATCATAACCTGTTAAAATGAAATATTTTATCACACTAACTATTCAGCTCAATCAAGATATCTAATTTCTGTAGATTAGATGTCTAATCTCCCTGTTGTCTTCAAAACCTATGATACTACTTAGGGATCAAGATTCATTAAAGAGTAGGGAAGGACTTTCATAATATTGATTGGCATTCCCTGATCCTCCAAAATCTATGTTTCTCAGAATACATTTTGATAAATATGTTTAAGTCATTTGAAATTAGGGTTAAGAAATAATTTGTAAAAATAACATGGGATTAATTTTCATTTTGATTACAGACCCACAGCATAGAAATACTGTTTGTAACATGTTAAATATGATCATTATTTCAATATCTATACTTTTGATGAACCTGAAAGTAAATTTAAAAGAAAATACCATAGAAAGGATGTTGAATTGATCTTAAATTTGCTGAGTATTTACTCGGACATCTTTCTTTTTTCAACCTTAAGTAATTTTTCCTGGAAGAGATGGAGATACACATTCTTTACATACTAGTTTCTTTAGTTTCTAGTAGCACATTCTAATGTTGGAGTGCTACCAATTTTCAATAACTGATTATGTTATTCTTCAATGATTTTAAGGGGACAATCTCTTAACTCAAAACAAAGAGGCATATTTAAACTATCCTGAATTGGGGGGAGACATTTGTGGGTATTGGAAGTCTCACCATTGAAAATAAAATCATATTTTAAAAACAACTAATTCCCTCTACTAATAGTTCACTGAATCTATTTGTGACAAAATGCAAGGCAAAGATATATGACCTTAAGAATTTTTGGAAAGTTTGTATTTTAAATGTCATTATTTGGAAATCATTACAAATGCAAATCAAATTTTAAAAAGTTAACCATCTACAAGACAAGACTCGATTTCAAATCATTGTATAAGATATTTTATTAAAATTGTAGGTAAGAAGAAATTTCTGTGGAATGGGGAGATAAAAGGACATTGAAAGAAACTAAAGATTCTGTGAAGCAGAGGCAAGGAGTGAAAGCATTCCATGAATTGGAATTGAGATTGATGGGAGATATACAATCTAAGAAAATCACTTCATCTGGATTACTTATTTTGGATGAAATTGTCTAACAAGAATTTAAAAAATAGGATTAGACCAAATAATAAAGAAATTTCAATGTGAAATAAGTTTATATATAATTTTAAAGATGACTGGGAAATGCTTAAGTCTTTTGGATAGGAAAAACCTAAGAACTGTATTTTATGAAATTTTCACTAAGTTCTGTTTGATTTCAGTCACTGAGAAAATCTAACTGAATCTCAATTAAGATTAATTAAAAAGCATTCTCTTTTTATCAAAGCACAAGATTCAAAAATTTTTTGACTTGACTCCTATAATGTATGTTATCTTTTCTCCAGAGAAAGTAGTATTTCAAATTGACTTTTATGTACAACATCTCATACAATGTCTGATATTCTTCATACACTTAATATTGATTCACTGATTGGTGCAATGTCGGTTCAGTAGGAGATATCCTTTTGGATTGTCCTAACAAACTATTTTTATTCTTCTTGATTCACATTTCATCAACAGTCAGTCAGACGGGGAAATGTTGTCAAATTTGAATATGATAAAAACAATGAAAAGTAATTGACAAAACAGATGACAGTAAGAATCCACTGATTACAAGATTGAACGGAACATTATATGCATGTGATAGGATGAAATTTCATACCATAAATAAATGGAAATTTTGAATTAGAACAATGACTTCTTAATTTAAAGATAAGGAAAATCATAATTAAGAAATCAGTTGTTGAAAATAAAATTCAAAAACTTTATTGAACTACAATTTCAATAAGTGTGAACAAACCAAAAAGTCTATGAAATCTTGTCTTACGTTAAGAAAAAAATGTTTTGTAAGAGTAATTAAATGAGTAATCTAAACATCTGCCTTCTGTTTTTAAAGGAAATCAGGTTATGCTATGGTGAATATTTAACATGTGGAAGACAATGCTCAGTAAGAAACCAGTTTAGGCAATACTTGCTGTCTTGTATGTTAAAGAGAAAAGGTGATCCAAAAGAAAAAAAAATAGGAGCAAAAAGAAAAAAGTTACAAAAAATATACTTTAGCATTAATGCCAAGATAAGGAGAGAGAGAGATTTATAACAATTGCATTAAGAAAAGTATAATCATTTTTAGGATTATCATTGAATGTATAGGTAGCACCCTCAACAAAAGTACACAAATAGAAGAAGCCAGATAATTAATTTGGTCAGTTGAGTTGGAATGGGGACTATTTTCTTGGTGTGCAATGGACTAGATGACTGCTGATATTGTTTTTGACTCTAAAATTAGATTGTGATTGTATGGTTAATATAATAGAATACTGAAAGTCATTGGGAGCAGATTGCTTATCTATTGGTCAAATAAAAGTCCTCATTTTATAGGAAAATACAGTGGCACAGAGAAATGCAATAGTTTGCTAATTATGATTTTTATTAATTTTTTGATTGGGATATACAGGAAAAAATGGCAGAAACAAATAACAGCATGGTGATGGAATTCATCCTTCTGGGATTTTCTGATCTTCCAAGCCTCCAAGGGTTTCTCTTTGGGATTTTCTTAATCATTTACATAAGTATCTTGGTAGGAAATGGCCTCATCATTATTATTACCAAAGTTACTGCTGCTCTACAAACCCCCATGTACTTTTTTCTTGGAAATTTTGCTTTCTTAGAAATCTGCTACACATCAGTGACTATACCCAGAATGTTGTCAGACCTTTGGACCCAGAAGAAAAATATTTCTTTAATAGCTTGTG
This sequence comes from Macrotis lagotis, assembly GCF_037893015.1. Lineage (NCBI taxonomy): Eukaryota > Metazoa > Chordata > Mammalia > Peramelemorphia > Peramelidae > Macrotis > Macrotis lagotis. The sequence goes on along the minus strand of NC_133660.1, from coordinate 298,969,530 downwards.
CTGTGCAACTTGGCTTTTTCCTTAGTATAGGAGGCACTGAGAGCTTCTTCCTGGCTGTAATGTCCTATGATCGTTATGTGGCTATCTGTAAGCCACTCTACTATCCTCTCATCATGAACCCTAAAAAGTGCAATCAGCTGGTTACTGGTGCCTGGGTCATTGGAATTCCCATTCAGGTAGCACAGACATGTCAGTTATTCTCTCTGTCCTTCTGTGGGTCTAATAAACTCAATCATGTTTTCTGTGATATTCCCCCAATACTAAAACTTGCCTGTGGAGATACGTCTTTGAATGAGTTATCTGTTTTTTGTGGTGCTATGATCTTTGTTACATCTCCTGCACTGTTGATACTCTGGTCCTACATCAATATCATTAAAACCATCCTGATGCTACCATCTGCCATGGGAAGACGCAAAGCCTTCTCTACTTGTTCCTCTCACCTGATAGTTGTGGGCCTATTCTATGGGTCTGCTTTTATTGCATATTTTAGACCCAAATCTAGCCACTCACCAGAAGTAGACAAAGTTCTTGCCCTTTTTTATACTATTGTGACCCCACTCTTTAATCCTTTAATATACAGTCTGAGGAACAGGGATGTCATTGCTGCAATAAAACAACTAATACCAAAATGACTTGGCTCAGTCAAATTCATGAATTCTGCCTTGTGTTTCAGTAAGACAGTGCTTAGAAGTTTCCATCTCCATGACCTAGAATGTATCTCTTGTCTCCATACAATTCCATTGACTGTCCTTCAAATTTATAATATAATACCTTCTATCTCTTCTTTAGAGTCAAATTTCCTTTTAAGTGTAACTTTCTAAATGAAGTGCTTTTGATTCTCCAAAATTTAGTGCCATTCATCACTGTCTATCAAATATGTACATATTCTATATATTTCTATTAATGTAAATATTTTCTCTGCTGGACTTTCAAAAACTGTGGTCATTTCACATTTATATTTGTATCTCTGCAATACCTAATGAAAGTCAATAATTATTGAGTTATTATAGTCTTTTATACCTGTCTTAAATCAACCCAAATCAAATCATATTAAATACTTGGAATACTTCTTCCCAATTAGAGGAGTATAATTTCTTTATTTTGTATTATCAAAGAAACATTTAGAATAGTTGGTGAGAACTGAATGAGAATTTCTATACTGATGTAATAACAGATAGCTAGTTAGGGATGGAATGTAAAATATGAAAAAAAATCAACTTATTTCTGGAAGGATGGTTCTAAATTCCCATAAGAAAAACCCTTTGTCTTTCTCTTAATCAAAAAAATACATAACACAATAATAGATAAATGCATATTTTTAATGTATTTTTATATGTATATGTGAATAGACAAAATAATTTATATATATGTTATTTTAAATCTATATATGCCTATTAAAATCTATCAATATTAGGCACAATAGATATATCCATATTAATACTATATATTGAACAATAACATCCATTTCTTTTCTATTTATATTCATGTTTATATATGTTTATGTTTTATATTTCTATATATCTATAATTACAGAGAAAAAATTTATTGAAAGAATAAACAAGAAAAAATTTTGGTTGCTAGGTTGATATGGAAATTGATAATTTATAAGATGATACAGAAACAGTTCATTGGAAATGTTATTTTTTTAACAATATAAAGTTATTATAATAAAATCATTTGAATTTTGACTATTTTAAAAAATATTACAGGGTATATTCTCCAAAATGGATTTATTTTTCTCAATGCATGGCATAGAACAGATTACCGATAAATATTTTTGACTTAAATTGAATGTCAAATTTTTTATTATAAGTTGCTTTTCTTTCACCAAAATAATTATATGAGATTGTAATTGTTGATAGCACTGAATATGGCTGTTTATTTCACATTCTCAGTAGCACTGAATTTAATTTTTCCATTCTTTTTTAACCAAATTGATGAGCATCAAAAGACTTATAAATTGTATGCATTCATTTTTTATAAGGTCAAATGTATTTTAATGTAATTATCAAATTTACATATTTCTTCATTTTAAAGATGATCCTCAAAGACACATTTGAATTTTTGACTACTTACAGAGAAACTATTTAAAGGAAATCATGCTATGATCCCTTCCAAAATTTTTTTCTTTTCTTACTTTTAGACAGTTCAGAAGGAATAAAAGGTATTCTCCTTTAAGTAGCAATCTATTTCAGTTTGTGTCAAATTATAAAAATATAGAAACTATTACTTAATGAAATACTCATACCATGTTAAAGTAACAGAAACATTTTGATTAATCTAACCAATATGGTAACCATTTTTTTTAAATTCAAATGTGGTTGACTATAAATTTTGAAAGTATCCTTGTTAAAAAAAACAAACCTGAAGGTAAACAAAAATCACTCTCTAACATGACCAGATATAAATTTTTCCTGAGTCTTTGGTGATCTATGGGAAAGAGGATCCTACTATCTATCCAAACTAACCACTTTTTTCCATTTTTGTTTGCAGTCATACATTTGGATTCCTGGTTCTTTGTTCTGGTATCATCAGAGAGAGTTGAGATCTTACAGAAGTAGTGCTATGTCTTTAAAATTTGTTGCTGTTCAGTCATTTCAGTTGTATCTAACTCTTCATGGCCATATTTGGAGTTTTCTTAAAAAAAAAGATTGGAGTTTTCCCTGTTTTTTCTTCAATTTATTTTGCAGATGAGGAGCTGAGGTAAAAAAATTAAGTGACTTTCCTAAAGTAACACAGTTAAGTGTCTGGTTCCAGGTTAGAACTCAGGAAGTTAAGTTTTCTTTTCTTTTTTTTTTTTTAAGATTTTATTTATTTTGAGTTTTACAATTTTTCCCCTCTTCTTGCCTCCCTCCCCCCACCTCCCACAGAAAGCAATCTGTTAGTCTTTACATTGTTTCCATGGTATAAATAGATCTTAGTTGAATGTGCTGAGAGAGAAATAATATCCTTAAGGAAAAAAAATAAAGTATATGAGAGAGCAAAATTACATAAGATAACAGTTCCCCCCCCCCCTTAAATAGAAGGTAATAGTCTTTGCTCTTTGTTAAAACTCCACAATTCCTTCTCTGGATGCAGATTGTATTCTCTATTGTAGGTGGCCCAAAATTGTCCCTCAATTTTGTACTGATGGATTGAGCAAGTCCATCAAGGTTGACCATCACCCCTGTGTTGCTTTTAGGGTATACAATGTTTTTCTGGTTCTGTTCATCTTGCTCAGTGTCAGTTCATGTAAATTCTTCCTTGCTTCCCTGACTTCCCATCCTTCCTGGTTTCTAACAGACCAGTATTGTTCCATGACATGCATATAACTCATTTTGCTAAGCCATTCCCCAATTGAAGGACATCACTTAATTTCCAATTCTTTGCCAACACAAACAGGGTTGCTATGAATATTTTTGTACAAGTGATGATTTTATCGTTTTTCATGATCTCCTCTGGTTATAGACTCAATAGTGGTATTGTTGGATCAAAGGGTATGCACATTTTTGCTGCCCTTTGACCACAGTTCCATCACTCTATTTGCTGCACTACCTAGTCTTCCACATGGTAGGCATTTAATAAATACTTATAGTCTCACTGATTTTATGTGAATATCAGGCACCCCGCTATTATTATGGGGAAGGGAAAGGGCTTTCCTTCAATTTGTGATTCATCACTTGTTATCTTCAACAGCCACCTTCATAACATCCACCAGCCAGAAATTATCTTTTCTTCTTACATCAGTTTTGTTACTACACTAACCAATTATGGAGATAGGATGAATGGAGGTGGCACTGAGTACTCAATCTTGTAATAACTCCTACAAAGTCACAGGAAGCCAGAATATATCCTCACATACTCAAATAGCTATGTGGTTTCCCAAATCCTTTTCTTTGTTTAATCTTCTTATTTTTTCTCCCCAAGAATTTCTCTATTTGATTCACAGATTACTTGGTCAAAAATAATAATGATAACTAATAAAAATCTCATTTGTATAGCATTTTAAGTGTTTCAAAGTGCATTACTGTAAAACCCTAAATTAGTCATGAAAAACTGTTGCAGAAACAGGGCTAAGTGACTCACATTTTTAGGATTATTCAATTAATAGGACCTCAGACATGTATCCCATCTCTAACACTTCATTGCTGTTGATTCCACTGGCATATGACTGTTAAGTGACCATTTATAAACTTGAATACTATCTTGTTATTATGAACCATAAAATGTGTCTTCAGCTCCTATTTGGCTCCTGGATTACTGGGATCCCAGTTCAGATAGCATTGACATACCAGATCTTTCCTTTGTACTTCTGTGGTTCTAATAAATTCAATTACATTTTTCTGTGTCATTCCTCCATTACTGAAATTGGCATGTGGGGACACCTCCATGATTGAATTTTCTGTTTGTGCTGATGCTGTGTTATTTGCCATGGTTCCCTTTCTCTTGATTGTTGGATCTTATATCAAAATCATTGTCACCATCCTGAAGCTCCCCTCTGGCACAGGGAGATACAGAGCTTTCTCCAATTGTTCCTCTCACTTCATTGTTGTAGGTTTTTTCTATAGATCTGATAACATTATGTATTTGAAACCCAAGTCCAGTTACTCAGCAGGAATAAAGTGTTTTCCCTTTCCTATACCATTGTGACCCCAGTATTTAATCCTTTGATATATAGCCTCAGGAACAAAGATGTCATTGCTGCACTAAGGAACTAACTAAATGAACTAATGGAAACTTATTTACCCTGACTTATTCCACAATCCCTATGGAAACTTAGGCTTTTCATCTCTCCCACCTACATTTGAAAACTTTCATTTAAGTCCTCCAGAAACTTCTTCTCGTTTCCAGAATGAGTCCACATGTCATCTGAAAGCAAGTTGAGCTCAGTTAAGAAGTTCTATTATTAAAGTTCTTTTTAGTATCTTAAAGTTGAAAACATGAGCTGAGACAATTGTCTGAATAATAAAGATTAAGATATAGGCAACACAGAAAAGACTGAAGTAACTGAGATTATGTGTGAAGATATGATTTCATCCAACTAATAATTCTGTAATATTACTATGATGTGGCATCCAACAAAACAGATCTCAGTCCTTTCTATGCCATTTTCTTTTTTGTTTTCCTTTAAGTTTGCCATAGAGGATTCACACAATATACTAGGGACTTGGCTCAAGAACTTTCAGCTTGAGAAAAATAAAAATTTACTTGAAAAGCTTTCTAAAATTTATCATTTATTATTAGCATAGGACTGAGCCATCATTTAAGAATATATAACCTAGACATCATAGTAACACTTCATGTTCAATCTTTTATTTATAAGATGATGGAGTCTCTTCTTCTCTAAAGGAAAAAAGAAATCTTAATTGCAGAAATATATGAAAGTAAGTAGAAGATCTTGCAAAGACAGAGGGAGAGTAACAGAATTTCAAAGTTTAAATAAAATCTAGGAGGGGATTGCTTCAATTATTAAAAAAATTCTAGAGGAGTAACTATAAATGGAATGAAAGATAATCACAAAATAAAATAATCTTGACTTGATTTGGGAGGAAATAGAACTGAGATAAGATTGCTGCAAACAATCCAAATCCACATACTCAATAACATTGTTGTTTTTGTTTGTTTATTCTTCTTTTTATTTTTTTTACAAACTTATCAAGGAGAAGAAATTAGATCTAATGTAGGAAATACAAATGGAGATTCAACATATCCTAAAAATGAACCCACAAGGCCCAGACTTTTCACTGAATCAATCAATAAATTAATTAAGCAATTGAGCCCCATTTTGAATTATAATAAAATTGCATGAGGGAAAAATAAAATGATATTAGCAATTATATACTACAAATACCTATTATGTATGACTTCATTATCCCTAGATAAGAGGCCTCAAATCTATCTTTCTTTAAGAGTTTCTTTAGGCTCATCCCATATATTTTTGGTATGATGGATCATTATTCTTTTCTAAACTTCTTTATAATCTTTAGACAGTGAAATCTATAAAGAATTGGCAGCATATTATAGCTTGCTTAACAATTGAGAGAGTGGGTCTTGTACTTTGCTGAAATTACATTCCAAACAATTTTCAAGGACTTTACTAAAACTTAATTAATATGCAACTGTGAGAAAGTCACTTAAACAGTCAGTGACCTAACAACTCCAAAACTAAACAGCTCAGAGAATATGATGGGTTTCATTGCCAGAGGTTGTTGCTCACTGGAAACTTCCTACACAGATGAAGATTCAATATATCGAATCTTCTGACATTTATGAATTTGGTTTAGCTTTTTAAATGCCTTAGCATAGAATCCATTTTTGTAAAAATGCTGTATGCTATTTATTCTAGAAATTTTTAAAATAAGTAAATTCAAAGATCAAGAATGGCTTTTTCATTTACCTTTTTAAATATTTTCAAATTTAACACATTTTCCTGGATGTACTTTAGGAGACACATTGAGGTCAAATATATTGTACCTATCTGCATATAAATATTTATGATCATCTTGAAAACTACCTTACTAGTACTATTTTACAAGTATTATACTCATAATGATATATAAAAATAATTATTACACATACACCTTTCTGTGACTGTGTGTTTGAATGTTGGTTATCTTACTAGTTACGTGGCCCTGGTCAAGTTGCAAGCCTTTTTTCTTCAATTTCTTCATCTATAAATGGGTTTCAGAAGGAAATGGGAAAATACTCTAGCATCTTTGCCAAGAAAACCTCCCCCAAATGCTCACAAAGAGTCAGACATGACTGAAAAAAATGACTAAACAATTATATCATCTATCTATCTTTCCCAATAGAGTTTCTATTGCTTATTTTCCCCCTTTTAATTACTAAAATTTTATGGATACAATTTATATTGATATTGATATCTTTTCTTTATGAAAATATGTTTTAATTTTTGTTTTGTCTTGAGATCATGATTGTCATTTTAAAAAAAATTATAGAATTCTTCTGAGATCTACTTCTAATATCAATATAACTCTACTTGATTCCTTATATTTTAAATATTTCTTTGATAAGTAAATTGTTTTTTTAGCATAATACAAATATTAGATTCTAAAATAGACTCAGAGCACTGCAGTATCCCTCTGGCAAGCTCCCCTCCATCCCATTGTTTATGCTATATTTGTTATCTGTTTTGAAGACAAGTCCAAGTTACATATTTGCTATTCATTTTTCTACTTTTATTCTTGCCCAAAGGACTTTTCCCAGCATGGCTCTGAATTCCCTGGCATTCGTACACACTGCATTATTTTTCAGTCATTCTGGTCACATTCTTTAAAGATCTCTCTTTTTTTTTACATGGCTGCTATATGAGCGAGCTTTATCCCTCTCCTCTTTTTGTTCCTGAATCTAAAAATTTTTCCATCATGACTATCATGACTAATACCTTTTCATTCCTCAATGTCCCTTAGCAATGATAGTCATCATCTCCAATCGGAAAGTTCCTTTGGGGTATAATTTATCAAGAAGTTAGATAATGTGATGGATAATGTGTGTCCTTGGAGTCAAGACACATGAGTTTGAATCTTGACTCAAAATTACTAGGATCAGTAACCTCATCCTTACTTGTCGATAAGACACTAATAGCATGTGTTTCCAGGGTGGTTCTGAGAATTCAGTGATACAGTATGTGTAAAGTGTTTTCAAAATTTTAAATCAGTCATTAAACATTGATGATAAAGATGGAAATGTTGATAATGATGAAAAGAAAAAGGAATTATGACCAGATGGACCATGTTTCATTTCCCATTGTTATTCAGAGGTACTGGGAATGTTCAAATTCTCCAATTTTCCTCTGTCATGCTAGCCCTATTCTCTATTTCCTGATTTCCTTTTTTATGTTTCACTTATGGTAACAGGTCTGGGGATTTCCATATTTTATTCTTTTCCTGGATGTACTTTAGGTTCTAAGAAATTTGATACCCCACTTGGGGGTCTTTTCATTTAGTAATATAGCTTTGTCAGTCCCATCTCTCAACAAAAATATTTCAAATATATCTAATTTTATAATTTTTATTTTATCTTCTAATTTGATATTTTTCTTAAAATTTTCCTTTCCCTGATCAATAACCTAGTTGTAAACAGTGAACTGATTATGGAATGACTGCCATTTAACTAGAAGTCTTGTTATTCGTGTTTTCTGTCAAAAGAGTTCTTTTTGATGATATTTAGTGTTCTTCATTTTTAGAATCCTTTTTTATAGGAAGTAGTCATGATATACAATCAAAAATCTTTGGAGTAATATTTCTCCTCTTTTTTTCTTATTATGAATTTTCATCTAACATGATTTGTTTATCTTCTTCTTGCTTGCCTTTTTATTCTTACTCCAGAAGATAAATGTTTACTTATTTAAAAAAAATATAGAATGTATGTTACCTCTAAAATTGTCTTTTCAAATCAGTATTTTCAAGTACCATATATATATATATATATATATATATATATATATATATATATATATATAGAGAGAGAGAGAGAGAGAGAGAGAGAGAGCAAGAGAGATCACTGCATTAAGCACAGCAATGCAGACAAAGGGGAAATAGCCCCAATTCTCAAAGAATTCACATTTTAACAAAGAAGACAGCATATTTAAAGACTATGTACAAACAATATATATACACACACATATACAGAAAAAATGGACATGTCTTAGAAATAAGATATGAAATTGGGGGAAAATTTTCTTCAAGGTGGGGCTTCAGCTTAGACTTTATGGAAGCAAAGTAAGGAAAGAGTTTGTGATGGGTGGAGAGGGAATTACAAGTGTGGGGTGTAGTCTGTAAAAATGTTTGAAATCAAAAGATAAAGTATCATGTATGAGGAATAGCAAGAAAACCCTCAAAATGGAATCAGCAGGACTTGACAAAAAATTGGATGTGTGTGTAGGTATTAGAGAGGTTGAGGAATTGAACATGGCATTGAATTTGTGAGCATGATGGAATGGGAAGCCAGTGGTAAACTGGATTGTAATTGAGATATTAGGGAAATGAAAGGTTTTGGTAAGAAGACAATGAGTTCTGTTTTAAATATATATCTATATATCTATATCTATATCTATATCTATATCTATATCTATATATATATATATTTAAGATGTCCACACAACATCCAATTAAAAAGATCAAAAGGACAGCTAAAAATATAATGCTAAAACTCATGAGAAGGGAAAATTATTTTTACATATGTACAGTGTGATTGTTTTCTTGTAATTTTTTTGAAAATCTTCCTTATGAGCACTGAACAATGAAAATGAATGACGAAATATCCAAAATGATGATGAATGTTGAAGTCTTTGGTTACATGATAAAACAATTTCTTATTGAATATCCTTTATTTTCCTCACCTTATAGAATCTTTGGGTCTCTAATAATGCCTTGTACCCAAGTCATCATCTATAAGTCACATCAGTTCATTAATCCTCCCATTCAACTGTAATTTCCTTTTGTTTCAGTGCTTTGTCTGTTGTAAACTTATATCCAGATTTGATACAATTCAATTCCTTCTATCACTGTCCACTTCAAAAATGTTCTTAGATGCCATTTTAGTAAAGCTTTCTGTTTTCTCTTATATCATTCCTTATTAATTTTAGAAAGATTGTATTTACTTTGAGTTTTATAATTTTCCTCCCAATATAGCTTCCCTCCTCTCACCCCCCCCCCACAGAAGGCAGTTTCCTGGTCTTTTCATCATTCCCATAGTATGCATTGAGAGAGAAATCATATCCTTAAAGAAAAAACATATAGTATGAGATATAGAAGTATTACATAAGACAACATTTTTAAAAAATTAAAGATCCTTAGTCTTTGTTCAAATTCCACAATTCTTTCTTAAGATACAGATGACATTCTCCATCACAGACACCCCAAAAGTGTGCCTGTCTGTTGCCCTGTTGGTATGAGTTCATTAAGGTTGATCATCACTCCCATGTTTTTGTTAGGGTGCACAATGCTCTTCTGGTTCTGCTCATCTTGCTCAGCATCAGTTCATGCAAATCCTTCCAAGCTTCTCTGAATTCCTACCACTCCTGGGCTCTAATAGAACAATAGTGTTCCAACACATGCATATAACACAGTTTGTTAAGCCATTCTCCAATTGATGGACACTCCCTCAGCTTCCATTTCTTTGCCACAAACAGAGCTGCTATGAACATTTTTTGTACAGATGATGTTTTTATCCTTTTTCATAATCTCTTTAGTGTACAGACCCAGTAGTAGTATTACACGTTTTTATTGCCCTTTTTTTATAATTCCCAATTGCCCTCCAGAAAGGTTGGATGAGTTCACAGCTATCCATAATTATATGAAAATTGCTTTAAATCATTAATTATTAGAGAAATGCAAATTAAAACTTCACTGAGACACCACCACACACCTCTCAAACTAGCCAATATGACCAGAAAGGACAATGATCAATGTTGGAAGCAATGTGGGAAATCTGAGATATTAAGTAATACATTGTTGGTGGAACTGCTTCATTTTTATAAAACAGAAGGAAACCTCAAAGAACTGAAAACCATTCTACATTGTTTTCTTTAAATCATAGATTGACCTAATCAAATAATTCACCCCGCATTTTCTTATGATGAGTTACCTTTCTCCATACACATAAAGCTGATCCTGTGTAAATAATCACAATCAATTTCTGGGATCATTCTGATATTTTTACTTTCTCACTATCAATAAGCATTTGTAAGGATTACTATGTGTCATTCACTATATTAAAGGTTGAGGAAGTAAAGGAAAATAAAGCCATTCTAAGACCTTTCACAGGCATAAGAGGGAATAACACAAAGACATAAATGAACATTTATATGATGAATATGGATTAAGTGAAAGATAGCCTTAGGGAACAAAACAACAGTTCTTGGGTACTGAAAAAGTTTTCCTGCTGAAAGTTGTGTTTGAGCTGTTTTTTTTTTTTTTTCTTTTTTTATAGAAAGTCACGGATTCTCAAAGTTAAATACCCAAAGGCAATTGCTTTTGGACATGTAAGACAGCCTGTGAAAAAAGATTAGAGGAAGGAAAGTAGAGGAATGTGAAAACAAAATATGAGATTCTGCTACATTCACTGATTATTCTTACCTATGAACTTCAAAGGGGGTAATTAAGAGACCGAAAGGAAAATATTACACTGATGTGAATATTTAAAAATGAAAAATAAGTTGATATCAATTCTTAGAACTTCTAGAAGTCAGGGGAGGTTATTAAATGGAGAGAGAATACATCCTATTGTCAAAAACTTCAAGATCTTAGGATCATCTTTATTAAAGGGTTGACGTCCATTAATTATCAATATTTAACTATAATGGGAATCTAGAGCCAACAAGATCCCGATGTAGTAGCAAAATATTACAAAATGTCAAACCACAGTTTATAATAGTACAAGCATCCAGGGCAGAGCCAAGATGGTGGTGTGGAGCTATCATGCTCCTGGAGCTTTTCCCTATCAAAGATAAAGGAAGCCTCTACTCTGACATCCCCACTACAGATCCCACAAAGAAAAAGAGAAGATTCAAAGAAGTTTTCAATGGTAGATATCATAGAGAATCTTTATTGATGGTCTGTCTGTTTGGGGAAAAAGGGGAAATAAAGTCCAGGAGGTAGGAGAGCAGGGAGAGCCAGCAGGAGGCATTTAGCAACAGTGCAATCCAGGTCCCAACAGCTTAACAACAGTACAAGTTCTGGCAGCTAGAAAGCAAGCCAGCAGGGAAGACCTCAAACCCAAAGAAAGATTGAAACCTGAGAAGACCAGAGCGAAAGACAGGACTCAGTTACAACACATACTGTTAAATCACAACCTGGATATAGAGGCAAAAAATCTCTGCCAAGGCAAAAACTTGACTGCATTGGCAGCATCTTAGCCACCAACAAGCCTGGGCTCAGACCCCAACCCCAGTAAAATAAATAAGCTTGGATACATATTCCTTAAACCCCATGAGCAGAACTAAACCAACAAAGACAAAAAAGCTAAAAGACTGCTCAGTATAGAAAATTTCTTTTCAGACAAAGATGATAATGCTATGTATGTAGAAGAAAGCAGTGAAAAATCATTCATATGGAAAGTGTCAAATTCTACAAATTGGACTCAAATACAAAAGCTCTTGCAAGAGTTTAAAAAAGAATTTAAAAACCAAAGAAAGTGGAAGAAGAAAAATGAAAAAAAGAAATGAAAATCATGCAGGAAAATTATGAAAAATTGACTAAAGAAATCAACTCTGTTAAAAGTAAAAATTAAAAAAATAAGAATTTAAAAATAACCAACTGGAAAAGGAAACACAGAAGTTAACTAAAGAAAATAAAATCATAAAAATTAGAATTGCAAATAGAAACCAATGAATCTAAAGGCTACAAGATTCTATCAAAGAAAATAAAAAAGACTGAAAAATTGAAGGATATATAAAGTAACTTTTAGGGAAAATGATTGACTTGGGGAAAACGATCCAAGAGAAATAATCTACAAATCACTGGCCTACTAGAAAGAGTAGATCAAAAAAAGAACCTGGAAGATATCAGACAGAAAATTATAAGGGAAAATTGTCCAGATCTATTAGAATAAGATAATGTAACCATGAAAATAATCCACAGAATCTTTCCAGAAATAAACCCCAAGATAAAAAAAAAATCCAAGTCCTCTGACAGCCAAATTACAGAACCCTCAAATAAAGGAGAGGATATTGCAAGTAGCACAAACAAACAAGCAAACAAACACACAAAAAACCCCCAAAACAATTCAAGTACAAAGGAAAAACAGTCAGACTTATCAGCCTCAACACTGAAGGAGCAGAAAACTTGGAATAGCATATTTTGAAGAGCAGAGGGCCTGGGATAACAACCCAGAATGTACTTCCCTCCAAAATTTAGCATAAACTGTCAGGACAAAAGATGGATGTTCAACAAAATAGGGTACTTCCAGAATTTCCTGACACAAAGTTCAAAACTGAACAGAGAATTCACTTGCCAAATACATGACTCAGGAGTTACACAGAAAAGGTAAAGGAAAAGGGAAAGGAAAAAACAAAACAGAACAAAACAAATATTGGTCAAAACCATAAAATTATACACGATACTAAAATGGAAGATATAACACTTAAAATTATTTAATATTTTATATCTTTTAGGATAATTGAAGGGGAGACTACAATTGAAGAGAATGAACCTAAAGGATATGGGTATAATTGGATGTTATCTGTCCATTGAAGAGGTCTAAGATGACATCACTATGTTTGAGACAAAAATCCCTGAGGAAAACTGGGGTGTTAACTTTAAACTTTAAAAAAAAATAATTTATTTATCTCATTGACTTCAGTAAGAAAGCCTCATGGATATAGCATAGTACTGGCAGAACTTTAGACTTAATAAGAGTTAAGGAAGGGAAAAACCCTTTTGGTGTTTTTATACACTTGGAGAGCAAGGAGATCAAATCATTCAGAATTTAAATAAATTAATTCAGATTATTCACTGGAAGATCAAATACAAAGATATAAAGCTAAAATACTTTGACCATGTAATGAGGAGACTCACTGTAAAAACTATTGTGAGGGAAGTTTGAAGCAAAATGTAAATGGATCAGTAGAGGATAAGATGGATAGAAATGCCATGGAAACAAAAAAACATGAAATTAGAAAAAGTTCCAGAGATAGTGGCTGATAGAATGAACTAGCATGCTTTATTCTATGGGGTCAAGAAAAAGTTGGCCATTTCTGAATGACTGAACAACAACAAAAAAAAAAACGCTTATTGTTTCCATTTCTTCTTATTACTAGAACTAATATTCCTAGTTCAATAATCAATCACAGTGGTAATGAAGGCTACCTTGATTCACTCTCAATTTATCTAATTATTTATTTATTTATCCATTCATCTATCCATTCATTCATTCATTTATTTATTTGTTTGTTTGTTTGTTTGTTTACTTACTTATTTACTTGCTTATTTGTTTATTTATTTAGTCATTTATTTATTCATTCATTCATTCATTCATTCATTCATTTCTTTCTTTCTTTCTTTCTTTCTTTCTTTCTTTCTTTCTTTCATTCTTTCTTTCTTTCTGCTGGGCGGTGAAGTTAAGTAAACTTGCCCAAAGTCACACAGCTAGGTAATTCTTCAGTGTCTGAGGCTGGATTGAACTCAGGATTTCCTGACTCCAGGGCTGGTGCTCTATCCACTGTTCCACCCTACCTGCTCCAGATTCACTTTTGATCTTACTGAAAGGATTCTATTTCACATCCATGACAAGAAATGCTTATTATTTCTTTTGAAAATAGCCTATTTAAGAGTGGTTTCATTTAATTCTTTGTTTAATAATCTTTTTTAGATAAATAAATATTGTATTTTTATCAAAAGTTTTTTTTTCTTCAATCTACTGATGGTCAAATAATGTTGTTGCTATTGTAAATGTGTTCAATTACTGGGGCACAGTGGCTAGAATACCAGCCCTGGACTCAGGAGCACCTGAATTCATATCCAGTCTCAGACAATAATTCCCTAGCTGTTTGTCCTTGAGCAAGTCGCTTAACTCCTTTGCCTTGCAAAAACAAAAACAAAAATTGCTCAATTATTCTTAAAGTTTTCCTTTTGTTGAAGGTGTCCAGCATTCCTGGTATAAATTCAACCATCTTGCTATATTATCTTTGTCATAATCTCTTTTCTAATTTTTTATACTTTATAATTTATAATTTGGTTTCCTTCCTTTTTTAATCAAATTCAGTAATGATTTGCCTATTTTTCCCTTTATTAATATTAACCGTTTTCTAATTTTATTTATGAATTTAATTAATTTTTAAAATTACAATTATATTTGTGTCTTTCTTTATATGATTTTAATTTTCATTTTTGGGAATTTGTAATTTGTTCTTTTTCTTTGTCAATTATATATATGAGTTTTCTTATATGGATATATTTCTCTAATGAAATTAATGAGTTCTATGATTTCTCTTTAACCAACCATTCTTTATATTATTTTGTTTCCTACTTAATTTTTTAGTCTTTTATTCTTTAACTCTCTCTCTCTCTCTCTCTCTCTCTCTCTCTCTCTATATATATATATATATATATATATATATATATATATATAATTTTGAGGAATAATATATATATATATATTTCATTATGGGTTAAAATGGATGCATTTATCAGTTTTGCTTTCCTGCATTTGTTTTTTGTCCGGATTCTCTCTCCAGGGGCAGCCAAGCCTTGCCTCTCCCAGGTCTTCGGTGTGCACCTGGACATGACCAGCGTGTTCTGCAGAGTCACAGGCCAGAGGAGAAGCAAATAGGCAGCTTTATTGTTCTAACTTCAAATGATTACATCTCAGAATCCTCTTTCTCGTCCCTCCTGCTCCCTGCAATTATACTCTTGGCTATCAGCAAAAGCCACATGAAATAACAACAGTTTCACATCAAGGAACAGCAAACAACTGTTTCCAATCAAGGAACAGTAAACAACTTGTGATTCAAGTGTGCACCAATTAAAAAAATGCCAGAAGAAGGTAAACAATGTTAGACCACCAAGAGGAAGACTGGAGCTCACTTCCTGAACCAAGAGGGTCTCATCTTATTCAAAAGGAACTACACAGTCAGCCTCTAGTCCCTTAACAGTTTTTGATATTGCTAGGGACTAAAATAGACAATCTTGTGAAGATACCATGTGCAGATGAGGAAAAAGACTGATTTTTCTTCTCATCAAGTTTTCTCCAGAGGCTTTTACATAAAAATATTATATACTTCTATTCATACATAACATATTTTCCTATTTTATGCATATATACTGCTAGATGAGAAAAGGGGAAAGTGTAGGTTCCCCCATCAGTATAATTTTAATATTAATTTCCTCCTGCAACTCATCTATTCCTTTCAGAATTTGTGTGTTCTATCACTTGGTGCTCATATATTCAGAATATTGTCTATGGTACCTTTTACCAAAATTTATTATTTATTAGTTTATCTCTTACATAAGTCTATTTTTGTATTTGTTTTTTCAGAGATCATGACTGCTACCTCTTTAGATGAAGTTTATTAGTTTCTGTTTCCGTTGCCTTAATAGAACTCTCTATCTTTCTGTTTTAAGGGTGTTTCTTATAATTGTTGGATTCAGAGTTCTAAATCTATTCTATTATATGCTTCTGTTTTATGAATGAGTATACTCATTCACATTAATATTATGAATAGTATATATTTTCTTAAATATTTGATTCTTTATCATGATCTATCACTTTTTTTTTACCCCATACTTCCTCAAACATCTATTTCATTTCTACTAATTTTCCCTTCAATATAACATTCCTCTTATTACACATCTCTTCTCTTTATTGTTTCCTTATTCCTTATTTGATGGTAAAATTAATTTTATACCCAACTGATTCTGTATGTGTATCTGAATGTTTGTGTGTATATGTGTGTGTAATTCTCTTTGAACCCATTTCGATGGGACTGTCTCCCCTTAATTTTCAACTACTCTATATAAGTTCTTTGAGTATCTCTTTTATAGAAAAATGATCATTTCGTCTTTTTTCTCCCCCTCATCCATTCTTGCACAACGTCACTTTTTTCACTCCTCCGTTTTTTTAGATTATTCAAACATAGGTGACTCTCATCCATGTCCCCTTTACATGATTTTTTTTTAACTGCCCTAACAAGGATCAGTTGCATTGTTTATCTTTCGTTTAGGAATGTAAACACTTTAGCTCTGCAATGTACTCTATAATCTGTCTTTCATGTTTACCTTATGTTTCTTTTGATATTTCTGTTTGAGTATCAGATGTTTTACTCCTTTCTGCTCTTTTGATCTCCAGTGCTTGATAATATTCTATTTCATTAAATATGCATTTCATCCAAAAAGATTATACTTTGTTTTTTCTAGTCTTGTGTGCTACCTCTTTTCCCCTATAGAAAGAATATCATATAGCAAAGCCTCTTTTCCTTTACTTTGGAAGTTTTGGCATCTTATGAGATCCTTACTGGGACATCATTATCCTTGAATTTCTGGCTACTTTCAGTATTCTCTCCTTTACTTGAGAGCTCTAAAATTTGTTATTTAATATTCATGGAAGTTTTCCTTTTAGAATTGTTTTAGGATCTAATTGGTGAATTCTTTGTATTTCATCCTCTTATTCTAAAATAACATGAAATTTTCTCTTTGTAATTCATCAAATATGATGTCAAGAATCTTTTTTTGATCAAGGTTTTCAGATAGTCCAAAAATATTACATTATTTGTTTTCATTTATTTCTATCTTTTTTATGACTATTTTTTTGCCCCTTTTACTGTTCCTTAGTGTCTCCTATTTCCACTTGCCCAATTCTAATTCTGAATTAGTTTCTTCAAAGAGTTATTGAATCTTTTTAATCATTTAATCGATTCTGTTTTTAAGGTATACTTTTTTTGAAAATTTTTATGTACTTTATCAAGCTATTAAATCTATTTTCATAAATTGTATTTATCTACTCTCATTTCATTTCTTAGTTTTTCTTTTATGAATCTAATTGATTTTTACATTTTTACTGCTTTTTCAATATTAGGAATTCTTTTTAGATTTCTTTCTAATGCAAAGCCCTCTCTTGGGGGTTTTCAGATAATTGCTAATTTCATGTTATTCTCTTCTTCTGAATTTCTGTATTTATCTTTCTTTTTACTATAATTGAATTTTAAGATCAAGTTCATTATTTTATGGTTTGATGAGTTTTCCATTTTCCATTTTTCTATTTATAGAATTTGAGTTTGATATTAATATTCAGTTCTGCTTTACCTGCTGTGAATGAGGAAGAGGACCATTGTCACTAGCTTTAACCTTTTCCTCCTATTTTTGCAGAAGGTTCTGGATGTCTCCAAGTTTTTCCTGTGCTTTCAAGGAAGTGTGCAGTGGAGAGAGGTGTGATTTTAGCTCTTTGATCTGTTCTCTGGTCTTTATAAAAGAAAGATCACTGGTCTCTTGTAGCTTCATGTGCTAATGCTCTTTAGGACCCCTTCCTCTTCCCATTTCTATGTCCTGGAATTGTGACCAAGAAGTAAAGGTGAGAAATGGAGTTGCCTAACAGTGCCTGGTCTAGTGACCAAAAAGACTAAACTGGTCTCTTGTAATCTTTCTGAGAAGTTATTCAATCCCTTTATTGGGTCTGGACTAAGTGCTTCTGAAGCTGTTCCTTTAATAACTTATCTCAAGGCTTGCAGGTAGCATTGCTGCCAACATAATGTGAATTGATCTGTACTCCAAGTTATAAAAAACTGCTATTGATCCCCCCATTTGTCTTGCTCTTGAAAAAATGCCCAACTATGACCTTAGTTGGCTAAATTGGTCCATAATTGGATTAGAAGCATTATTTTAAAATTAGCGGAGGGGGCATTGTGAAAGCTTGACTATTGTTCTGCCTCCACCTTGGCATTTGACTCCAGATCATCTGCATAATCTCCTTAATAATTCTGAAAGTATCATCCCTTTTTATAGATGAAGAAAATAGGGGTAAAAGATTTCTGCTTGACTGATTTCAGGTGGTTTGAAATGTAATAGAATTGTTATCATATTTATTTACCAAATTTGTCTTTAAGTGTGAGTCTAAGTTCTCTGTTGAGTAGAACAAAATTTACACAAAGGGAGAAAAGGTTCTATACTCTGTATTCCAGGTTCTGATGGGTTTATTAAAGTTTCCTTCTATTTAGTACTGGATCTTTGAGATTATCAAAAATAAAACCAATTTGAAAGAACTTAGAGGTAAGTACAACTGTAACCAAGGTTTCCGGATTCAAATCCCAGGGCTCTATCACATGACCTCATTAAGAGTTTTTAAAGAATTGGCCTAAAGTCAGAATGATTTCTTTCTCTGGGATTAAAATTAAAATTGTGACCTGGGAGAAAAGTTATCCCCAAAGAGCAAAGAAGATAAAGCGTAATTTTCTTTTTGCAGTACTATGACCACTCTGACACTGATGCAATGAACATTTTGCAAGGAAGTTACTATTCAGTTTGCAGAATTTAGGAGCTTGAAGTGGGTATTTTAATGTTTATTTAAGGACTAATATCATGTAGAAGGGAGAGTAATATTGTGTCTGCAATCAAGTAAAGACTCTCTCAATTGTGACACAAACACTTATTGTGTGACTATGGACTTGTCACTTAAGACTCTTTTTAGACATGAAATGAAGAAATAAAGCCATCCAAAATATGTACCTCTCAGGTTTGTCTTGAGATTTAAATAAGATGTTATAGTTTGAGGTTTTGGGAATACTTGAAATGGAAATATACCTATCAGTTATTAATATATTTTTATTTTCATAGTTTGTTTTAAAAATGCATTGAATATGATTTCATTCCATCACAGTCTAATAAAAATGAAATATTTTAGCACCCTAATTTCACATCTTAATCAAGAAATCTAACTTTTTATAGATTAGATGATTAATCTGCCTACTGTCTTCATATCTTAAGATATTTCTTAGGGACCAAGTTACAGTAAAGAGCATCTCTGACCCCTCAAAATCCAGAGTATATTTTGATAGATAATAGATTTTATTTCAAATCAATTAGTATCATGTCTAAGAAATAATTTGTAAAAATAGCATGTGGTTAATTTTCATTTTCAAATTGATATTTTATTTTTCCAAATTTAGCTTTTGAAAGTCTTAAAACATTCATCCATATACATAAGTATAGTTTTAAGTTACAAAATTTCCATCCACATCCCCCCCCTTCCCAACCCTCTCCCCTCAGTGGAGAACAGTAAGTTTAATATTGTAAATGCACATTTGTGTTAAGCACGTTTAATGATTAGTCATTTTGGTCTGAGGAATTGGGATTAAGGGAACTAAGTATACAAAGGAACCCTTTAAAAAGTGACTAAAGAGTTCATCAGATTCTGAAGGTTTTTGTTGTTTTGTTTTGTTTTGTTTCTCTTTCTTTGGGTGGGGATAGCATTGTTCATTAGTTGTTCTAATAGTATTGCTCTAGCTATCCTTACTGCTGAGAGGAGCTCCATCCATCAAGGCTGGTCAACTCATAATGTTGTTGTTAATGTGTACAAAATTCTCTTCACTGTGAATTTTGTTTTTGATTGCAGGCTCACAGCATAGAAAAAATATTTGTAACATATTAAAGACAAACATTTCAATCATCTTTTTTATTTGATAATGCCTAAAGAAAATTTCAAAAAAAAGATTCCATAGAAAAGATTTTGAATTTATCTTAAGTTTACTGGGCATTGGGGTGGCTAGGTGGTGCAGTGGATAAGGCACCGGCCTTGGAGTCAAGAGTACCTGGGTTCAAATCCGGTCTCAGACACTTAATAATTACCTAGCTGTGTGGCCTTGGGCAATCCACTTAACCCCATTTGGCTTGCAAAAAAAACCTAAAAAAAATTTACTGGGCATTTACTCATATACCTTTCCTTTTTCAATCCCAGATTATTTTCCTGGGCTAGATGGAGATTCACTTTCATTTAGTATTAATTTCATTAGTTTTTACTAATATATTCCAATGTTTGAGTGCTAAAGATTTTCAATAATTGATCATGTTACTTGTCTTGAAATTCAAGGAAAAAATCTCTTAACCCAAAACAAGGAGCTATATTTGCAATGCTGAATTGAGGGACATATTAAGTCTAATATCATATCTTTAAAATAACTACATTGGATCTATCTTGACATTATTCAAAGCAAACAATGATATATGACCTTAAGAATTTGTGTAGATGTATGTTTTTGGAAATGTCATATTGAAAAAAATGACAGGTGTATGTTAAATTTTAAAAAGATAACAATCTAATACAATTTCTGACATCTTGTAGACACTTAAAAATGACCATTAATTCACTGATTGTTGCAATGTCAGTTCAGTAGGAGATGTCTCTGAATTGTCCCAGGGAATGATTTTTAGCCTCTATTGATTCACATTTTGTCAACAGAGTAAGAAATGTCAAATTTGAAGAGGCTAAAAAAATGAATTGAAAGTGACACAGGAGTTGACACTAACAATCCACAAAGTACATGATGAAATGTGACATTGTGCCAATGTGATAAGGTGAAATTTCACAATAAATAATATATGAAAAATTTGAATTAGAACATAGGCTTATTTGAAGGATAACAAAAATCTTGGCTAAACAAAGCAGTTGTTTGAAATGAGATTTAAAAATATTTGAACCAAAGGATGAACACATAAAAAGTCTATGAAATATTGCCTTGTACTGAGAAAAAGTGGATTTTCCAAGAATAATTATGGGATTAATTCTCTTCACTTTGATATGAAAGGCACCTAAACATCTGCTTTCTGTTTTTAAAGGTATTCAATTCATGCTTTATGTTGCCATGTTAAATGCTTTTCATACAGAAGACAATACTCAGAATATAAATCAGATTACAGGATATACAAAGTTAAAAGGTGATTAGATTCAAAAGACAAATTGGGAACAAAGAATAAAAAGTTAAAAAATACACTTTAGAATTAATGCCATGATGAAGTAGAGAGAAAGAAAAAGAGAGAGATCGAGACAAAGACAAAGAGATAGAAAGAGAGAGAAAGAGACAGAGACAAGGAGAGACTGATTTATTAATAAATATAGAAAAATTATCATCATTAAAATTTTATCAAGGATGTAAACAGTTCCTTCAATGAAAGTTCACAAATATGAGAATCTGGATAATTGATTTGTCACTTGAGTTGGAATGGGGACTATTTTCCTAGTATATAATGGATGAAATAACTGCTAACATCCCTTTCGACTCTGAAATTTTGTGGTTTTGTAATTCTCTGGCTAATACAATTAAAATGAACTTGAAATCATAGAATACTGAAAGTCAATGAGAGTATATTATTTATGTCTAGGGCAATTGAAAGCATTCATTTTATAGGAAAAGACAGTTGACATAGAAAGATGCATTGATTTGATTTCTATGATTTCATTAATTTTCACACTGTAATACAGAGAAAAAAATGGCAGAAACAAATACCAGCATGGTGATGGAATTCATTCTCCTGGGATTTTCTGATCTTCCAAGCCTCCAAGGATTTCTCTTTGGCACTTTTGTAATAATCTATACAAGTATCCTGGTTGGAAATGGCCTCATCATTGTCATTACCAAAGTTACTGCTGCTCTCCAAAGCCCTATGTACTTTTTTCTTGGAAATTTTTCTTTCTTAGAAATCTGCTACACAACAGTGACTATGCCAAGAATGTTATCAGACCTTTGGACCCAGAAGAAAAGTATTTCTTTAGTAGCTTGTGCTGTGCAGCTTGGTTTTCTCCTTAGTCTAGGAGGCACCGAATGCTTCTTTCTGACTGTGATGGCCTATGATCGTTATGTGGCTATCTGTAAGCCACTCTACTATCCTCTCATCATGAACCCCAAAAAGTGTAATCAGCTGGTTACTGGAGCCTGGATAATTGGAATTCCAATTCAGATAGGACAAACATGCCAGCTTTTCTCTCTGTCTTTCTGTGGGTCTAATAAACTCAATCATGTTTTCTGTGACATTCCCCCAATTTTGAAACTGGCGTGTGGAGATACTTCCTTGAATGAGCTATCTGTTTTTTTTGGTACTTTTATCTTTGTTACATTTCCTGCACTGTTGATATTCTGGTATTATACCAATATCATCAAGAACATACTGAAGTTACCATCTGCCATGGGGAGACGCAAAGCCTTCTCTACTTGTTCCTCTCACCTGATAGTTTTGGGCCTATTCTATGGGTCTGCTTTTATTGTGTATTTGAGACCTAAGTCTAGCCACTCACCAGGAGTAGACAAAGTAGTTGCCCTGTTTTATACTATTGTGACCCCACTCTTTAATCCTCTAATATACAGTCTGAGGAACAGGGATGTCATTGCAGCAATAAAACAACTAGTACCAAAATGATTTGGCTCAGTAAAATTCTTGGTTCTGTTTCGTGTATTTTTATCTGATAGTGCTTAGAAGTTTCCTTCCCCATGACCTACAATGCATCTCTTGTCTCCCTACATTTCCATTGATTGTCCTTCACATATATGTCTCTTTCCCTTTAGAACTCCTAATTTCCTTCAAGTCTCAGCTTAAGTCTAATTTTCTTAATGAAGTAGTCTTAATTCCCCAAAATGTTACTGCCAGTCATCACTGTCTATCATATTTGTACATATTCTTTATATTTCTATTAAATGTAAATATTTTCTCTCTTGGTCTTTGAATGACTATAGTCATTTCACATTTCTTGTTGTATCTGTGCCACACCCTATGAAAGTTATTCAATAATTATTGATTGAATGATTATTGTTTGCACTTACCTGTCTTAAATCAGCCCATTCAAGTTACATTAATTAATTGGAATACTTCTCAATTTTAGAAATTCAATTTCTCTATTTATTCTGTATCATCAAGGATGCATTTAGAATATTTGGTGAATATGTTCAGAAATTGAATGAGAAATTCTGTGCTTATGAAATAATTGGTAGGCACTTAAGGTCAGAAGGTAAAACATGAAAAAAATCAGCTCATTATTTCTGGAAAGGAACTTCAACTTTTTTTAAATTCACCTAAGAAAAAATTCCTTTGCTTTTCTCTTAAACAAAAAATAAGAAATACATAACAAAGCAATACAGAAATGCATATTGACAAATGTATTTTTATATGCACATGTGTGAATAACCATTGGAATTTTATATAAATGTTATTTTAGATCTATTTATGTCTATAGAAATATCTATCAATATTAGGTATAATAGAAATATTTATATTTAAATCTATATATTTAACAACAGCATTCATTTCTTTTCCATTTATATTCATTTCTACATGTTTATGCTTTTTTATATTTATACATCTATATTTATAGAGAGGAGTTTATTGAAAGAGTAAAAGGAAAGTTGGATTTAAATATATGCATAGATTTTGTTGCTAGATTTATATAGAAACTAATGAGTTACAGGCAGATTCAGAAACTGAGGTAATTGGAAAAGTTTTTTGGTTGTTTTTTATTTATATTACTAAGTTATTATAATAAAATCATTTGAATTTTGAGTGTTTTAAAAATATTTCTGGGTACATTTGCCAAAATGGATTTATTTTATTCAATGCATGTCATAGACCAGATTCTAAATAAATGTTGACTTAACTTGGATGTCAAGTTTTTATTATAAGTTGCTGTATCTTTCCCAAAATAATTATACAAAATTGTAATTTTTGATAGCATTGAATATGTTTGAACATTTCTCATTCTCACTAGCACTGAATTTAGCTTTTGATTCTTTTTTTTCTTATATTGATGAGTATCAGAAGACATAAATGGCTTATTTTTATTTTTCAAGAAATCGAGCATATTTTAGTATAATTATGAGCTTTTCACATTTCCTCATTTTAAAGCTACTCCTCAAAGACACATCTGATTTGTTGGTTTCTTATAATTATTTAGAGGAAATAATGTTATGATCCCTACCAAAAATTTTTCTTATCATACTTTTAGACTGTTAAGAAGGAATAAAAGGTATTCTTTAAGCTACAATCTATTTCAATTAGTTTGTGTCAAATTATAAAAACCTAAAAACTATAACTTAGTGAAAATACTCACAGCATGTTTAAGTAACAGAAAGATTTTGGTTAACCTCATCAATATGGTAATCATTCGATTATAAATTGATGAGTGATTGATTAGGAACTTTAAAAGTATCCTCATAAAATAAACCTGAAGGTGAAGAAAAATCATTCTCTATCACATCAAGGAATATATTTTTTACTGAGTGTTTGAAGATCCATGAGAAAGACAAATTTACTGCCTATCCAAACTAGCCACTTTTGTCATTTTTCTATTCAGTCATAAATTTGGATTCCTGATTCTTTGCTTTGGTATTATCAAGGAGAGTTCAATTCTATTTAAGATTTATCATTTTATTTGTTTTCCAATTATATACAATAGTAATATGTAGCCATTATTTTTTGCAAGGCTCTGAATTATACAATTTCCCCCCCTCTTCCCTTCCACCCCCCAAAGCTATCTGACAGTCTGTAAATTGAAAGTTATAAGAGTAAACATAAGAATAATCATAAACCCCCTCCCCCTCTCAGGAAGATGGTAAACCTCAAGAATAGAGAGAAAAAAATGTACTTTAGTCTGTGTTCAGATTTCAGTGGCTCTGTGGTGAGTTGCTTTTCCTATCATAAATCCACCAGAGAAGCTGCTTCAATATTTTTCCCTCAGTTGCTATTACTAGCTGTTCCTCCACTGTATTTCTCCCCACTCTCATTTATTCTATTCTCTCTCTCCTTTCATCCTGGCCCTGTCCAAAAGTATATTGCATCTAAATGCCCTCTCCCTCGATCTTCCCTCTCTTCTATCACCTATTCCCCTTTCCCTCCCCCCATTCCCCCTCATCCAGTCCCTTTTCTCCCATCCTTCTCCAGGGCAAGACAGATTTCCTCACCCTAGTAAGTGTGCATGTCATTTCCTTGTGTCATTTCCTCCCTGAGCCATTTCTGATGAGAATGAAGGCTCACTCATTCCCCCTTGTCTTCCCCACTCCCCTCCATTTAAAAATCTTTGTTTTGACTCTTATGTACAATGTCTCATCTTCTTCTTAATCTCCTTTTCCTTTCTCCCAATACTTTCCCCCATCGTCCATTGACTCCATCCCTTTACTACATTATATCATATTCTGCTCCTTCCTATGCATTCCTTCTAACAGCTCTTATAAATGAGAAAGTTCACATGAGTTAGCAATATCTTCATCCCATGCAGGAATACAAACAATTCCACATCATCAAGTTCCTCATAGTTAGTCTCCCTCTTCCACTCCCTCTATGGTTCACCAGCGTCCTGTACTTGGAGATCAAACTTTGTGTTCAGCTCTGGTAGTCTCATTAGGAAAGTTTGAAAGTCCACTCTTTCATTGAAAAAATCCATCTTTTCCCCTGAAAGAGGATGTTCAGTTTTGCTGAGTAGTTGATTCTCAGTTGTAAATCAAGATCTTTTGCCTTTCAGAATATGATATTCCAATCCCTACAAACCCTTAATTTAAATGCTACCAATTCCTATGTAATCCTGACTATGGAGCCTCACCAGTGGAATTGTCTGTTTCTGGCAGCTTTTAGAATTTTCTCTTTGATTTGGGAATTTTGGAATTTGGCTATAATATTCCTGGAAGTTTTTCTTTTGGGATCCTTTTCAGGGGATGATCAGTAAATTCTCTTGATTTGTATTTTACCCTCTGCTTCTAGGATCTCAGGGCAATTTTGTTGTATTATTTCTGGAAAAATGAAGTCTAGGCTCTTCTCCTGGTCATGGCTTTCAGATAATTCAGTAAGTTTTCAAATCATTTCTTCTGCATCTGTTTTCAAGGTAAGTTGTTTTTCCCAATGAGATATTTCACATTTTCTTCTTATTTTTGGCTTTTTTTTTTGGAAAAGTTTTATTTCTTCCTGCTTTCTTGCAAACTCATCACCTTCCTTTAGTTCCATTTTGGATTTGAAGGAGTTATTTTCTTCAGAGAGTTTTTTTTTTTATTTCCATTTCCAGCTGGCCAATTATGATTTTTAAGGCATTCTTTTTCCTCATTTGCCTTTTGCTTTGCTGTTTCCATTAGGCCTAAACTGGCTTTTAATGTATTATTTTCTTCAGCATTTTTTTGTCTTTCTTTCACCAAACTTTTGATTTGGTTTTCATGATTTTTCTGCATGGCTCTCATTTCTCCTCCCAATTTTTCTCCACTTCCCTTAATTGCTTTTCAAAGTCTTTTTTTTTTACCTCATCCACCATCTGAGTCCATTTTCTATTTCTCTTGGAGCATTTGGATATGGAACCTTTGATTTTGTCATCATCTGAGCAAGTGTTTTAATCTTCGACGGGACTAAAGTAATTCTCTATGGACAAATCCTTCTTTTTCTGTTGTTTACTCATTTCCTCAATCTAAGACTAATTTGCAGCACTTCCAAGGCTTTGGGGTTGTTTTTTGGGGGGTAACCCCACTGGGACCTTTATTCCCCCAAAGTCTTAAAGCTCTCTAGCCCATGCTTTGATATGTAGGTGACCATGGCTCTGCCCTCTGCCCTGGGGCTATAAGGTGGGATCCAGCTATCTTAGCATGGAAGCCCAAACTGCAACCTGCATCTAAGTGTAGGCAAACAGCAGAGTCCTACCCCTGGGAGAGCAGAGAAATCTCTGCAGACTTCCCTTACCTTCTCTGGAGGTGCGGGCTGCTTTCTCCCAATTCTCACTGCAGGTTCTGTGGCCGGTGCTCCTCACTCCATGCTCACCCAGGTGCAGCAGAATTCTCTCACTGCCTCTTCAGGCTGTTGTGGGTGATCTCTGGGCTGGGCTGCACCATGGCTTTTTCCCCAACCCCGGGGTCCAGGTGAAGCACGCCTTTCCCACAGAACTTCTGAGTTATCTTGGACTGGGAAAATGTACCGCTCAGTCTTTCTGTGGGTTCTGCCCCTCTAAATTTTGGCTAGCCATCCTTTGTTTTGGTGGGGTTTGGGGGGGTCAGAGTTGTCTGGATTGCTGCCCTCACGCTGCCATCTAGGCTCTTGCCCCCCCCCCCCATTCAACTCTTACAGAAGTAGTGAAAACAGCAACATTTGTTGCTGTTCAGTCATTTCAGTTGTATCCAACTCTTCAAGACCACATTGGGTGTTTTCTTTTCCTTTTTTTTTAAGGTTTTTGCAAGGCAAATGGAGTTAAGTGGCTTGCCCAAGGCCACACAGCTAATTATTAAGTGTCTGAGACCAGATTTGAACCCAGGTACTCCTGACTCCAGGGCCGGTGCTTTATCCACTGTGCCACCTAGCGGCCCCTATTTGGTGTTTTCTTGACAAAGATATTGGGAGTAGTTTTCTATTTCTGTCTTCAGATCATCTTTCAGATGAAGGACTGAGGCAAACAAAATTAAGTGACTTTCTTAAGGTAACACAGGTAGTAATTGTCTGAGACTAGATATGAACTCAGGAAGATGAATTTTCTTGACTACAGTTCCATCACTCTATTTGCTATACTACTTAGCCTTCCACATAGTAGGCATTTAATAAATACTTATGGTCTCATTGATTTTATGTGAATATCAGGCACCCTGCTATTATTATGAAGAAGGGAAAGAGCTTTCCTTCATTTTGTGATTCATCTCTTGTTATCTCCAAAAGTCACTTTGAAAAGATCCACCAACTGGAAACTATCTCTCTTTTTTCATTTGTGGTACCCTGTATCATCAACTTTGCTACTTCACTAACCAATTAGGGAGGTAAGATGGTTGAAAATGGCACTGAGTACTCAAACTCTTAATGGGTCCTACATAGCCACATGTATCTTCCCATCCACAAATAGCTATGTGGTTTCCCACATTTAATCTCTTTTCTTCACCCCCCAAAATTTTCTATTTGATTCATAGATTACCTAGTCAAAAATAATATTTAATAACAATGACATTTGTATCACAGTTTAAGATTTTCAGAGCTCATTACTGTACATATGATGAAGCTGATGCAGAAACAGGGTTAAGTGACTCATTTACTTTGATTATTCAACTAATAGGACCTCAGAAAGGATTTACATCCATCAGGTCTTGATTCCAAGTCTGGTGTTCTATCTCCAATACTCTATTGCTCTTCATTCCATTATATGTCTAATTCTTCCCACTTTTCTATACACATAGGCATAAATATCATCAAAAGTTTCCTTGAATTTTGGCTTTTCAATATGATTTTAAAATTCCTAATATTTACATTTTTTTCTTTTATTTTATGCAAGGGAATGGGGTTAATTGACTTGACCAATGTCACACAGTTAAGTAATTATTAATTCTCTAAGGACAGATTTGAACTAAGGTCCTCCTGACAACAGAGCCAGTGCTCTATCCACTGTGCCATCTAGTTGCCCCACCATTGAATCCTTTTTATATTATGTAACAACAATCACAGTAATGATGATCAGGAAGATGATAAATATCTGT
Source organism: Macrotis lagotis (assembly GCF_037893015.1). NCBI lineage: Eukaryota > Metazoa > Chordata > Mammalia > Peramelemorphia > Peramelidae > Macrotis > Macrotis lagotis. Next base: position 298,940,648 of record NC_133660.1, on the reverse strand, counting down.
TTACACATAAATATGACATATATGTTTATCTATATAGATTATACTGTAAGATTTGCAGAAAACTTTTAAAGACACAATTTGTGAAGCAATTGTTGAAACACAATGGAAGTTGGTTGGTGGTGGCAGAAACAAGAATGTAGTGAAATTGTAGAGGGAGATAGAATGAAATAATGAGACTCAAAAAGGAAACCTTACTGAGGACTAATGAGTGAGAGATGATCTATAGTATCAATGATCCTATAGTATGAGTCACCTCCTCTGGTCTTCTGACTTAGAAGTAATTGAAAAAGAAATGACAGGCTAGAATTCCCTTTAAAGGTAGTTTTTAGAGATGTGGTGAATAAGACAATGAATCTGGAATGAGGATGGTCTGAATTCAAATACAATATCAGAATCTTATTATTTCTGTTACCCAGGACAAATCACTTAATCACTGCCTTCTCAGTTTTGTCATTTTTAAAATGGGTAAATTATGGTACTTACATGGTAGGATTGCTGTACTACCTATGTGAGAGGTTATGAATACAAGAATGGAAATGAAATAGAACTTGACTGCAATGTAATCAACAGTAGTTGATTTCTGGGAAAACACATCAAAACAAAACCTACCTACAGTCACTAAAATGTAAAACATAAATGATGCAATTACAAGGAAATTTTTAGGGATGAAGGAGAGTGATATAAAATTAAAAAAAATCAGTAAGAGTCTGATGGAGAAGAGTTGGTTCCAAGAAGTTAATACTCATCCAAAGAATGAGGATTAAGGAATTAAGTGGAGGAAAGAATTTTGAAGATAAAAAATCGCAGAAATCAGAACTCAACTACCGTTATTACCTTGCAGGCAAGTTCTGTTTCATTTCCATTCTTGTATTCACAATTTCTCACATAAATAGCACAATAATCCTATAATGTAATAAATGGAACATTTCAGACCTCTGAATTCTCTTTGAATGCATTTGCTTTAGGGTCAGATTTTTTTCCCATTTCACAGAATTATTGCCTCTGGTACAATCATCAATATTCCAACTCACACTATTACTCCTTTCCACAAAGTAAGACAGAGAAAAATCTTCTGGCATTGTTACTTAGGTCACCTGGAAGAAAGACCTTTGAAGGTTCATCATGTCAAAGCAAAAATACATACACTTTTTCCCCTATTTCAGAGTTAATACTTTAGGCATGTTCTCCAATTCACATAAATTTCCTTTAATTCAACTCATATCTATTGAGCTTGGCAATATCTGTATCTTTTTTTTTCCTAGGTTTTTTGCGAAGCGATGGAGTTAAGTGATTTTTCCCAAGGTCACACAGCTAAGTAATTGTTAAGTGTCTGAGGCTACATTTGAACTCAGGTACTCCTGACTCCATGGCAGGTTCTCTATCCACTGAGCTACCTAGCTGCCCATCTGAGTATCCTTTGTATAGACTGTCATAACCATTGAGATCAAGCCCTCAAGTAAGAATAAAATCTTGCAATGACACAGAAACTCTTTCATTGAAATTCTTCTCTTGTTTCTACTAACTCCTATTTTCCAAGTTTTTTTTTTTTTCCTTCTGGCAATTCACTATTACTTTTTTACCTGGAAAGAATAACAACAATTATTTAGAACAACTTTTTTATTTAAGAGAATAGCAAATCAGTTCAGAAGGGGAAAATGATTTGCTTACACCCAAAAGACTCTAAGGACTATATTGATCTTTATTCTGGAGTTCTGTACCTCCATTCATCCTTATTAGGCTATTAATAAATTATAAAATTTAGAGAGAAAATTTTACCAAGTTTTGTCTTCCTCATTGACATGTTATGGAGAAGAGTAATTGTCATAAAGAAATTATTTGGGTTTTCTATTTTTAAAATAATAAAATTATTCCTTATTTCTGTTTTGAGACATTGAAATTTACATTGATATAACACTTTGTTATCTGTTTATTGCTTTTTTGTCATCATAATTTTGTAAAGTAGGGAGTTCAAATATTAGCTTTCCCATTTTATAACCAATGAAACTATGTTTTAGAGAAAGTAGTTACTTGTAAACAACCCTGCAGTTAGGAAAGGGAAAAGGAAAACTTGTACTCCCTAGCCTCAGTCTCCAAGGCCAAAGCTTTTTCCATTACATTTTACTGTCTCATTAGTTTTAGAGCCTCAAACTTGGATTCTGAAGACTTGGCCTCTAATTAAAAGGCAAAAACTTTGACCTGGGAGAGAACCTTCTCCCACTGAACAGGGACAGGAATCTCTTCTACCTAAAATACAGTCATGGGTGTGAATATAAAAGACCATTTTTTCCAAAGATAGTCAGATCCCTAATACGTGCAGCAGACATGGTGGTAGGCTTTAAAACATAACTTGGTGGCTGTACGAGTAGAGGTCATTGAGCTTAATACAAAAGAACATGAGTTCTAATACTGATTCTCACATAATAGATGGTTGACTATAAGTAAGTTATCTTATTCATCTGATACTTAACTTTCCCCTCAGTTTTACAAAAAGGAGAATAATGTTAATACCTCCCTATCAGGACCACTGAAATATCAAGAGAGATAATGTTTTGCAGAGCAGCACAAAACTTAAACAATTTTATAAATTCCAAATATTATATATCTATACTATTTTAAATATATTCACCAAAGAAAGAAACAGATGAATATTATTTTCTCCCATCTCAGAAAGGTAAGTATTGCTATGGTAATATCTTGCATTCAGATTTTCTGATTTGAGGGGGAATAGGAACTAAGTTATTGCTAAGCTACCGTGATGATTTTATGTTCTTATTTAGAGATTTAGATTTAGTATAGTGAATGGTGATATTATTTTTAAAAAATCATTGAAGGAAATGCCAAAGCAAAAAAAAATTCTGGTCTCAGAGGGCAGTAATAGGTTTAGGATTTAAATCTTTGAAACCAAACAAGTTCTGATGAAATAGGAACTAACATCAGGTTATTTGTTAATGCCAACAAAGAAGCTGTTGAAATATTCCTTACTAAGATTCAATGGATCATCATGACAAAAACTTAACAAGGCTAAGAGATGAGAAATGAAAAGCACATGCATTGTTTAAATTTTTTTTTAAATTTACTTTTACTGTTCTTTAAATTGAAATTAAAAAAATACAATTTTTCTTTGCTGAGCAAGCTCAAGGTGAAGTTAATATAAAACCTTCCAGGTAGAGAATACTAAGACTCTTATACTTTTCCATATTTTCAATGTTTTGATTAATTTCTATTTAAGTAAGGACAAAGTTATCATTAAAAGAAATAGCATGATGCCATAGTAACCATAAAATCTCTAAAAATTTTTTAAAAATCAGATTTCTAAACTGAGAATTCCACATCCTACATCTAGATTACTGAAAAGAATTTGTCTAAAACTTTTCATCCCGTGGGAAAGTTAAAAATTGACTGAATGAATTCAAGGTAGATTCTGAAATTTTTAAAGAAAATGAGAATAACCCAAAAGAAGTCATGAAAATGTTAGTGCTACCTTAGAATGGAAAGTTAAATGAAGTATGGCAGGAATCCTTATCAGGTCCTATGTCCTGTAACAACATTTTAACACTCCCTCATTGGGAAGTAATTTATGCAAATTTATATAGACTGTGTACCATTGATATCATTGAACTTAAGTTTTAAGTTTTTGACACTTCTACTCTTCACATTATATAAAACATAGATACTTCATATGATTCAAATCCTAAGACCACATTGACATTAGACTTCTAACCACCACCATCACTATCCCCCCAAATCCTTAAAATCATATAACACCTTTTTGTTCTGATTATTATAGTCACAGTGAGGTTGAAGAAAAATTTCTAGCATCATTAACTTCTAAGTATAAAGTTCCAAATATGGAGTCTAGTTTAAATAATTTAACATTGGAATTTATCATCAAATATCTTCAATTATAAATTCTAATTTTATAGATGAGGAAACAGACCTACAGTTTAAAAAAGAAAAAAAAAACTTTACAATGGATATAATTTGATTTGATATTTGATAGACCAGAAGAATTCTTATGGTGTTTTTTTAAAAAAAAATGAAAAATAACCTGAAAGTCAGAAATATCTGGGTTCATGGGTCATTTTAGATATCCACACTATGTTATACACAGTAAGTCATTCATCCTCACAAGACATATTCATCTACATTGAAATGAGAAGTTTCTTCATCAATAGTTCCATTAACAAATGAAATCATACTTCTGAACAGTAATAAACATAATAATTTTGCTTTGCATTTAATTATTATACATATCATAGAACATGTATTCAATAATTTTAAGTGATATTCACAATTATTTAGGGATTGATATGACTGATGCTTTTGTTTTTATTTTGAAGCAGAACAAACAGCATTGTATAACAGTTCTCTAATTTTGGGCTGAAAATGATATATTTACTGTGACCTAAATGAAGTCACTGAATCTTTATGTGACCTTATGTATAAATCTACAAAAATGGAAATAATAATATTCTTATCTATACCAAAAGTGCTTGTGCAAATAATTTTAAAACAAAGTGTGGAAAATCTTTGAAATTTATAGAATAATATTTACTATAAAACTGATTTAAATTAATTTGGTACATTCTGCAGTCACTGAGCATGTTTGTGTGTGTGTGTGTGTGTATGTGTGTGTGTGTGTGAGAGAGAGAGAGAGAGAGAGAGAGAGACAAACAGACAGAGAGAGAGAGACAGCGAGACAGAGACTGAGACAAAGATGGAGGGATAGAGAGACAGAAAGAGACAAAGACAGACAGATAAAGAGAAAGACAGAAATATGATATGTTCAATGTGTTGTTGCAATTCAAGAAAAATATTTCTGGCATTTAGGGTAGTCAGTAAAGATACAATAAGGAAGGTGACAATGAACATCTAATGAAGGTTGAAGATTATATTGAAAAGAGAATACTGGTGAAAACACTTGGAAGTGGGCAATAGAGCAAAAAGAAATTGGGAGAGGAGGAACTGAGCATTGTTTAACTTTATAATATCAACATTAGTTAGGAGATTCATCATAATGACATATCTGCCTATATACCCATATAAATTATAGTATATCCTCTTGCATATATTTTTACATATTTATATATTTCCTTCATAGACAGAAATATATAACAGGTGTTTCTGTATACACATAGGCATATATACATATAAGTTATACTCTTATATGAAATATTTTAAATGAGTTAATGAGTATTGGCTGATCATTTCTGGATACTCTTGTTAATCCAAAGTTTCTAGAATTAGAGCTGGCAAATTCAGAATTAGTCAGTAAGTATTCATTAAATGTTCTATATATTCAAGGATCTCTGCTAAACATTCAGGAGAAAAAGCAAATAAAAATAAACAATTAAGATGATTTCTTCCTTCTAGAGATCATAATCTCATGTATTATGTGTAATGTATTATATTCTGATGATAGAAAAACAATTTTGCAAATTCAAGATATGGGGGGGCGGGAATTAGGAAGCAACGTAAGAGATTCTGCTAGCAAAGGCACACAGATAATTCTATTCCAAAAATGGGATTTGAATTAGGACCTGAAGGCAGAAGGTAGGTAGAAGTGAGTAGGGAGAATGTTCCAGGCATGAGATTCAGACATTTTAAAGCAATAGAACCAGTACTTTTAAGTATAATATATGGGGAAATGATAGTAACTTTGAAATATTAAAATTATAAAAGTAACTTCATTTCACAGAGAAAAATTCTAATGCTCAGAATGTTGTGAGCATCCTGACGTCAATATTTGCAAAATTAGAAGACACAAGAAGAAAAATGGCAGAAGGAAATCTGACTAGCATGTTGGAATTTATTCTCCTGGGATTTTCTGACCTTCCCAACCTTCGAGAATTTCTATTTGCGATTTTCTTAGTAAGCTACATGAGTATCCTGATAGGAAATGGTCTCATCATTTTAATAACCAAAGTGGATGCTGGTCTCCAAACCCCTATGTATTTTTTCCTTGGAAACTTCTCCTTCTTAGAAATCTGCTATACATCAGTCACTCTTCCCAGAATGCTGACAAATCTTTGGACCAAAAAAAGAAACATTTCTTTCTTGGGCTGTAGCCTCCAACTTTGCTTTCTCCTCATTTTGGGGAATAGTGAATGTTTTCTCTTGGGGGCTATGGCATATGACCGTTATGTGGCCATTTGTAAGCCTCTATACTATCCTGTTATTATGAACCAAAAAATGTGTCTTCAGCTCCTAATCGGCTCCTGGATTACTGGGATCCCAGTGCAGATAGCATTGACATACCAGATCTTTTCTTTGCCCTTCTGTGGTTCTAATAAACTCAATCACATTTTCTGTGACATTCCTCCATTACTGAGACTAGCTTGCGGGGACACCTCCAAGAATGAGTTTTCTGTCTATGCTGATGCTGTGTTATTTGCCATGGTTCCCTTTCTCTTGATTGTTGGATCTTATGTCAAAATCATTGTCACCATCCTGAAGCTCCCCTCTGGCACAGGGAGATACAAAGCTTTCTCCACTTGTTCCTCTCACCTCATTGTTGTAGGCTTATTCTATGGATCTGGTATCATTACATATTTGAGACCTAAGTCCAGTTCCTCAGCAGGAACAGACAAAGTGTTTTCCCTTTTCTATAGCATTGTGACCCCAGTATTTAACCCTTTGATCTATAGCCTCAGGAACAAAGATGTCATTGCCGCACTGAGGAACTTACTAACTAAATGAACCAATGGAAACTTATTTACCCTGCACATATTCTGAAATGCCTGGGGAAACTAACTCTTTTCATGTCTCCCACCTACATTTGAAAACTTTCATTTAAATCCTCCAGAAACTTCTTCCCATTTCCAGAATGAGTCCACAGGTCATCTGAAAGCAAGTTGAGCTCAGTTAAGAAGTTCTATTATGAAGGTTCTTTGTACCATCTTAAAGTTTTCACATGAACTGAGACAATTGCCTGAATAAGAAAGATTAAGATATCGGCAACTCAGAGAAGAGTAAGGTAATGGGAGATTATACATAAAGATATATGATTTCATCAATTATTTTGTATTATTGTTATGTGGGCGGCATCCAACAATACAAATCTCAGTCCTTTCTATTCCATTTCCTTTTATATCTTCTTTTAAGTTTGCCATAGAGGATCCACATAATATACTAGGGACTTTGCTCAAGTTGTTTCACCTTAGGAAAAAATAAAAATTTACTTGAAAAGCATCCTATATTTTATCATTTATTCCATATGACTGAGCCATAAATTTAAAATATATATTGCTAGACATCATTGTAGCACTTTTCTTGTTTAATCTTTTATTTATAAGCTGATGGAGTCTCTTCATGTCTAAAGGAAAAAATCTAAATGACAGAAGTGTATGAAAGTAAGTAGAAGACCTTGCAAAGATGGAGGAAGAGTTACAGAATCTCAAAATTTGAATAAAATCTAGGATGGGACTGCTTCAGTTATTAAAAATCACAAATCTAGATGAGTAACTAACTATAAATGGAATGAAAAATAAACACAAAATAAAATAATCTTGGTTTGAATTGCGAGGAAATAGATCTGAGACTAGATTGCTGCAAACAGTCCAAATCCACATACTCAATAATAATGATGCTGTTGTTTGTTTGTTTTGTTTCATCTACAAAGCTGTCAAGAAGAAGAAATTAGATCTAATGTAGGAAATACATATGTTGGAAATTCACCATATCCTAAATGAAACCAGAAGGCCCAGACTTTACTGAATCAACCAATAAATTAACCAAGTACTCAAACCACATCTTGAAGTATAATAAACATTCATGAGGGAAAATTAAAACTATATTAACTATTATATACTATAAATATCTATTATAAATTATTTTTGATCATTATCCCTGGGCATGAGATAGATCTCGAATCTGTTTTTCTTTAAGAGTTACTTTAGGCTCAGCCTATATATTTAGGTATGTTGGTTCATTATTCTTTTCTAAACTTTATTATTTATAATCTTTAAACAAAGCTTTCTATAAAGAAATTGCAGCCTATTATACCTTGATTAACAACTGAGAGTGAGTGGGTCTTGTACTTTGCTGAAAGTACTCTCCAAACAAGGTTCAAGGGCTTATTATGCAACATTATGCAACTGTGAGAAAGTCACTTAAACACTCAGTCACCTAAGAACTCCAAAACTAAGCAGCTCAGAGAATGTGATGGGTTTCATTGCTAGAGGGTGTTGCTCACTGGAAACTTCCTACATAGATGTCTCAGTACATCTAATACTCTGACATTTTTGAATTTGTATTAGCTTTTTTTAAATGTCTTAGCATATAATCCATTTTTTGTAAATGTAAATGTACTGTATGCTATTTATTATAGAAATATTTAAATGAGTCAATTCAATAATCAAAAATGGATTTTATATTTACCTTTTAAAATATTTTCAAGTTATACACATATTTCTGTATTTTTCTAAGTGTGAAAGAGACACATTGAGGTCATATATATTATACATATCTTCATATAAATATTTATCATCAATTTGAAAGCTATCTTGCTGGTACTATCTTACCAGTATTATACTCATAATGATATACAAAAATAATTATACCCACTCCTTTGTGTGATTGTGTATTCCTCTGTATTTTGGTTATCTTACTAGTTATCTGGCCCTGGTCAAGCCTCAAGGCTTTTTTCTTCAGTTTCTTTATCTGTCAATGGGTTTCAGATGGAAATGGTGAAATACTCTAGTATCTTTGCAAGAAAACCTCCCACAAATTTCACAAAGAGTCAGACATGGCTAAAAATATTACTATACAATTATATCTATCATCTATCTGTCTGTCTATCTATCTATCTATCTATCTATCTATCTATCTATCTATCTATCTATCTTTCCCTATAGAATTTCTATTTTTCCCCTTTTAGTTAATACAAATTTTTATAATAAATTTTTTATTGATATTGATGTTTTTTCTTTAACAAAAATATAAGTTTTCATTTTTGTTTTGAGATCATGATTGTCATTTAAAAATTTTATTGAATTCTTCTGAGATCTACTTCTATCATCAGTTAAACTATAGTTGATTCCTTATATTTTACATATTTCTTTGATACTGACAATTATTTTTTTAATATAATACCAATATATTAGATTCTGAAATAGACTCAGAACACTACAATATCCCTCTGGCAAGCTCCCCTCCATCCCCATCCCCCCCTTATCACATTTGTTTATTCTTTCTTTTTTTAAGGTTTTTGCAAGGCAATGGGGTTAAGTGGCTTGCCTAAGGCCACACAGCTAGGTAATTATTAAGTGTCTGAGGCTGGATTTGAACTCAGGTACTCCTGACTCCAGGGCTGGTGCTCTATCTACTGTGCCACCTAGCTGCTCCACACATTTGTTTATGCTATAGGGGTAAGCTGTTTTGAGGAGACAAGCACAAGTCACACATTTGCCATTACTTTTTCTACTTTGATTCTGGCCCAAAGGACTTTTTCCATCATGGTACACACCTACCTGACATTCTTCCACTCTGCATTATTTTTCTATCATGTTGGTCACATTTCTTTTAGGATCTCTTTTTTTTTACATGCATACAGTATGACCAAGCTTTATCTCTCTCCCCTTTTGTTCCTGAATCTAAAAATTGTTCCAACATGACCAGAGTGACTAATACCCTTATTCCACAATGTCCCTTAGCAATGACAGTCATCATCTCCAAATGGAAAGTTCCTTTGGGGTATAATTTATGAAGAAGTTAGATAATGTGATGGATAATATATGTCCTTGTACTCAGGAATACATGAGTTTGAATCTTGACTCACAAAATTACTAAGATCAACCTTACTCATCTATAAGACACTAATAGCATATATTTCCAGAGAATTAAGTGAGACAGTGTATGAAAAGTGTTTTGAGAATTTTGAATCAGCCATTAAATGTTGATGGTAAAGATGGAGATGCTGATAAAGATGAAAAGGAAATGGAATTATGGCCAGGTGGGTCATGTTTCATTTCCCATTGCTGTTCAGAGATATTGTGAATGTTCAAAGTCTCCCTCTGTCATGCTAGCCCCATTCTCTACTTCCTGATTTCCTTTGTATGTTTCACTTTTGGTGACAGGTCTGGGGATTTCTATATTTTATTCTTTTCCTGGCTGTCCTTTATCCTCTGTGCCACCTAGTTGCCTCCAAGGATCTTTTTTTTAGATCAAGGTTTTCAAGTAGTCCAAAATTATGATGTTATTTTTCTTTCATTTATTTCTATGTTCATTTTTACTTTGAGATAGTTCACATCTTTCTTTCCTACTTTTATTTTTTGTCCTTGTACTGTTCCTTAGTGTCTCCTGTTTCCACTTGCCTAATTCTAATTCTGAATTATTTTCTTCAGAGAGTCATTGAATCTTTTTAATCATTTTATCAATTATTTTCTTAAGGTATAATTTCTTTGAAAATTTTTATGCCCCTCATCAAGCTATTAATTCTCCCTTCATAATTTTACTTACCTACTCTCATTTCTTTTCTTAGTTTTTCTTTTATGAACCTAGTTGATTTTTACATTTTTACTGCTTTTTCAATTTTAGGAATTCTTTTTATAATTCTTTCTAATGCAAAGCTCTCTTTTTTTGGGGGGGTTCTCAGATTATTGCTAATTTCACGTTATTCTATTCTTCTGAATTTCTGTATTTATCTTTCTTTTTACTATAATTGAATTTTATGATCAAGTTCATTATTTTATGGTTTGCTGATTTTTCCATTTTCCATTTTTCTATTTTTAGAATTTGAGTTTGATATTAATATTGGCTTCTGCATTACCTGTTGTGAATGTGAATGAAGTAGGGGACCATTGTCCCTAGCTTTAACCTTTTTCTCCTATTTTTGCAGAAGGTTCTGGATGTCTCTAAGTTTTTCTGTGCTTTCAAGGAAGTGTGCAGTGGAGAGAAGTGTGATTTTAGCTCTTTGATCTGTTCTCTGGCCTTTGTAAAAGAATGGTCACTGGTCTCTTGTAGCTTCATGTGCTAATGCTCTTTAGGACCCCTTCCTCTTCCCATCTCTATGTCCTGGAATTGTGACCAAGAAGTAAATGTGAGAAATGGAGTTGCCTAACAGTTCCTGGTCTAGTGGCCAATATGACTAAATTGATGTCTTGTAATCTTTCTGAGAAGTTATTCAATCCCCTTATCGGGTCTGTACTAAGTGCTTCTGAAGCTGTTCCTTTAATAACTTATCTCAAGGTTTGCAGGTAGCATTGCTACCAACATAATATGAATTGATCTATACTACAAGTTATAAAAAACTGCTATTGATCTCCCCCCTGCCATTTGTCTTGCTCTTGAAAAAATGCCCAACTCTGACTTTAGTTGGCAAAATTGGTCCATAATTGCATTAGAAGCACTATTTTAAAATTAGTGGAGGGGGGATTTGTGATTGTCCTGCCTCCACCTTGCCATTTGACTCTAGATCATCTGCATAATACCCTTAATAATTCTGAAAGTATCATCTCTTTTTATAGATGTAGAAAATAGGGATGAAATATTTCTGTTTGATCAAATTCACATGGATTGAAATGAAATAGAACTGTTATTATTTATATTCACCAAAATTTATCTTTTACTATGAGTCTATGTTCTCTGTTGAGTCGGGCCAAATTTAGACAAAGGGAGAAAAGGTTCTATACTCTGTATTACAGGTTCTGATGGATTTATTAAAATTTCCTTGAATTTAGTCCATGATCCTTAAGAACATCAAAAATAAAACCAATTTGATAAGAACTCAGGGTTAAGCAAAACTGGGACTGAAGTTTCCTGATTCAAATCCCAGGACTCCATCACATGACTTCATTAAGAGTCTTTATTGGACTAAAGTCAGCATGATTTTTTTTCTCTTGAATTAAAAATTAAAATTGTGACCTGGGAGAAAAGTTATCCCCAAAGAGCAAAGAAGATAAAGCGTAATTTTCTTTTTGCAGTACTGTGACCATTCTGACACTGATGCAATCAGCATTTTGCAAGGAAGTTGCTATTCGGTTTGCAGAATTTAGAAGCTTGAAGTGGGTATTTTAATGTTCATTTAAGGACTAATATGATGTAGAAGGGAAAGTAATGTTGAATTTGCAATCAAGTAAAGACTCTCTCAATTGTGACACAAACACTTATTGTGTGACTATGGACTTGTCACTTAAAGGTCTTTTTTAAGATATGAAATGAAGAAATAAAGCCATCCAAAATATTTGCCTCCCAGGTTTGTCTTGTGATTTTAATAAGATATTGCATTTTGAGCTTTGGGGAATACTTTAAATGGAAATATAACTATAAGTTAATAGTATATTTTTATTTTCATAGTTTGTTTTAAAAATGAATTGAATATAATTTCATTCCATGTTAGCTTGAAAAAATGAAGTATTTTAGCACCCTAATTTCATATTTCAATTGAGATATCTAACTTTTTATAGATTATATGGCTAATCTGCCTACTGTCTTCATATCGTAAGATACTTCTCAGGGACCAAGTTTCAGTAAAGGGTATGGGGGACCTTCACAATAATGACAAACACCTCTGACCTCTCAAAATCCAGAGCATATTTTAATAGATATTAGATTTTTTTTCACATCATTTAGAACCAGGGTTAAGAAATAATTTGTAAAACTAGTATGGGTTTAATTTTCATTTTTTTAAATTGATATTTTATTTTTCCAAATTTAGGTTTTGAAAGTCTTTAAACATGCATCCATATACATATGTATATTTTTAAGTTATAAAATTCCCTTCCACCCTCCCTTCCCTAACCCCCTCCCCTCAGTGGAGAACTGTAAAGTTAATATTGAACATGCATACTCTTGTTAAACATCTTTGATGCTTAGTCATTTTGGGTATGAGGAATTAGAATTCAACAAAAGAACTATAAAAAGGAAAATCTTTAAAAAATTTATAGAGTTCATAAGATTCTGAAGGTTTTTGTAATTGTTTTCTTTTTCTTTCTTTTTTTGAGGGGGAGGGCATTGTTCATATTCTATATAATAGTATTATTCTAGCTATCTCTACTGCTGAGAGGAGCTGCATGCATCAAGGTTGATTAATTCAATGTTCTTGTTAATGTGAACATTCTTCTCTTGATTGTTAATTTTCATTTTGATTGCAGGCTCACAGCATATACAAATATTTGTAACATATTAAAGAAAAGCATTATTTCAATCATCTTTTTTATTTGATAATGCTGAAAGCAAATTTCAAAAAAGAGTCCATGGAAAGGATTTTGAATTTCTCTTAAATTTATTGGTCATTTATTCAGATACCCTTTCTTCTTCAACCTTAGATTATTTTCCTGGGTGAGATAGAAATTCACTTTCTTTTAATATTAATTTAATTTCATTAATTTCTACTAATACATTCCAATGTCTTAATGGTAATGATTTTCATTAATTGATCATGTTACTTACCTTGGATAAACAATCTCTTATCCTGAATTGAAGGACATATTAAGCCTAATATCTTATCTTTAAAACAACTAATTCTCTCAACCAATGCTATACTGGATCTATCTTGACATTGTTCAAGGCAAACAATGATTTATAACCTTAAGAATTTTTGTAAATGTTTGTGCTTGGAAATGTCATATTGAAAAAAATGACAGATGCTTGTTAAATTTTAAAAATATAACATTCTACAAGATAACCTAGACTCAATTTAAAATTGTCCTATAGATATACTATTAAAGTAGAGAATAAGGAGAGATTGCTGTCGAATTTTTTAGTTTTTCAAATTTTCAATAAGCACTCTTTTATTCCAGTTATTGAATAAAATCTAAGTTAAGTTCAATTAAGATTGATTATTTAAAAATCATTCTCTCTTTTGCTAGGCAGAACCATATGTCCTTTGACTTTTGACAATGCATATGTTCTCTCTCTCTTCAAAGGCAGACACTATTAAAATTGGCTTTATATGTGTAACATCTAGTACAATGTCTGTCATACTGTAGATGCTTAAGAAATGGTTATTAATTCACTGATTGTTGCTGTGTCACTTCAGTAGCAGATGACTCTTACTTGTCCCAGGGAATGACTTTTAGCCTCTATTTATTCACATTTTATCAACAAAGTAAGAATTGTCACATTTGAAGAGGCTGAAAATCAATGAATGGAAAGTAACACAGGAGTTGACACTAACAATTCACAAAGTACCTGATGGAATGGGATATAATGCCAATGTGATAAGATGAAATTTCATAATAAATAATATATGAAAAATTTGAATTGCAACATTGTCATCTTATTTGAAGGATAATGAAAATAAAGATGCAATTGTTTGAAATAATATTTAAAAATTATTGAAGTAGAAATCCAAAAGATGAAAAAATAAAAAGCCTATGAGATCTTGTCCTGTATTAAGAAAAAAAATGTATTTTGCAAGAATTATTATGTGATTAATTCTCTTCACTTCACTTTGATAAGAAGGTATCTAAACATCTGTTTTCTGTTTTTTAAAGGTATTCAATTCATGCTCTATGTTGCCATGTTAAATACTTAAACAGAAGACAATGCTCAGTACATCAATTAGATTAGGATATATACTGGTTGTCTTGTATTTGGAGAATATTGTCAAAGTTAAAAGGTGATTAGAGTCAAAAGACAAACTGGGAACAAAGAGTACAAAGTTAAAAAATACACTTTAGAATTAATGCCAAGGGGCAGCTAGGTGGTGCAGTGGATAGAGCACCAGCCAAGGAGTCAGGAGTACCTGGGTTCAAATCCAGTTTCAAACACTTAATAATTACCTAGCTGTGTGGCCTTGGGCAAGCCACTTAACCCCATTTTCCTTACAAAAAAGCCTAAAAAAACCGAATTAATGCCAAGATAGGAAGAGAGAGAGGAAGAGAGACAGACAGACAGAGAGAGAGAGAGAGAGAGAGAGAGAGAGAGAGAGAGAGAGACAAAGAGGTACAGAGAAAAAGAGAGATTGATTTCTTAATAATTTGATATAGAAAAAAATTAATGAACGTTATAATTGTCAAGGATGTAAACAGTTCCTTCAATGAAAGTTCACAAATATAAGCAGCTGGACAATTGATTTGTCACTTGAGTTGGAATGGGGACTATTTTCCTAGTATATAATGGATGAATTAACTGCTAACATCCCTTTCAACTCTGAAATTTTGTGGTTTTGTGATTCTCTGGCTAATACAATTAAAATGAACTTGAAATCATAGAATACTGAAAGTCAATGAGAATATATTATTTATCTCTAGTCCAAATAAAAGCATTCATTTTATAGGAAAGTTGACAGAATGATGCATTGATTTACATACTATGATTTCATTAAGTTTTACACTGGAATACAGAAAAAATGGCAGAAACAAATATCAGCATGGTGATGGAATTCATTCTCCTGGGATTTTCTGATCTTCCAAGTCTCCAAGGATTTCTCTTTGGAATTTTCTTAACCATCTATACAAGTATCCTGGTTGGAAATGGCCTCATCATTGTCATTACCAAAGTTACTGCTGCTCTCCAAACCCCCATGTACTTTTTTCTTGGAAATTTTTCTTTCTTAGAAATCTGCTACACATCAGTGACTATGCCAAGAATGTTGTCAGACCTTTGGACACAGAAGAAAAGTATTTCTTTAATAGCTTGTGCTGTGCAGCTTGGTTTCCTCCTTATTCTAGGAGGCACCGAATGCTTGTTCCTGACTGTGATGGCCTATGATCGTTATGTGGCTATCTGTAAGCCGCTCTACTATCCTCTCATCATGAACCCCCAAAAGTGCAATCAGCTGGTGACTGGTGCCTGGGTCATTGGAATTCCAATTCAGATAGCACAAACATGGCAGATATTCTCTCTGTCTTTCTGTGGGTCTAATAAACTCAATCATGTTTTCTGTGACATTGTCCCAATATTGAAACTGGCATGTGGAGATACTTCTATGAGTGAGCTATCTGTTTTTTGCGGTGCTATTATCTTTGTTACCTTTCCTGCACTGTTGATATTGTGGTCTTACAACAATATCATCAAGACCATCCTGAAGCTACCGTCTGCCATGGGGAGACGCAAAGCCTTCTCTACTTGTTCCTCTCACCTGATAGTTGTGGGCCTTTTCTATGGGTCTGCTATTATTGTGTATTTGAGACCTAAGTCTAGCCACTCACCAGGAGTAGACAAAGTACTTTCCCTGTTTTATACTATTGTGACCCCACTCTTTAATCCTCTAATATACAGTCTGAGGAACAGGGATGTCATTGCAGCAATAAAACAACTAAGACCAAATTGATTTGGCTCAGTCAAATTCATGGATTCTGTTTTCTTGTGTTTTGATTGATAGTATTTAAAAATTTCCATCTCTATGACCTACAATGCATCTCTTGTCTCCCTACATTTCCATTGATTGTACTTCAAATTTAAAACTCTCTTTCCATTTAGAATTCTTAATTTCTTTCAAGTCACAGCTTAAATTTACCTTTATAAATGAAGTACTCTCAATTCTCTAAAAAGTTAGTGCCAGTCATCACTGTCTATTATATTTGCACATATCTATATATTTCTATTAATTTAAATATTTTCTGTCTTGGACTTTGAATGACTATGGGCATTTTGCATTTCTCTTTGTATTTGTTCCACACCCTATGAAAGTTATTCAATAATTGTTGATTGCATGATTATAGTTTTTACTTAACTATCTTAAATCAACCTAATGAAATTATATTAATTATTTTGCAATAATTCTTGCTAATTTCTGTTGTATTATGTCTCTATTTGTTCTGTATCTTAAATAAGGATACATTCACAATAGTTGATGAATATGTATAGAGATTGAATGAGGAATTCTATGCTTATGGAATAAGAGATAGGCAGTTAGGGTAGGAAGGTAAAACATGAAAAAAAATCAGCTAATTATTTCTGAAAAGGTACTTCAGCATTTTTTAAAATCTCATAATGAAAATTCCTTTATTATTCTCTTAACCAAAAAAATATACAATAAAGCAATATATAAATGTGTATTGATAATGTATTTTTATAGACACGTATGTGAATTGATTTTGGAATTTTATAACAATGTTATTTTAAATCTATAAATGTCTATAGAAAATCTATCACTATTAGGCATAATAGAAAAATGTATATTTGAAACTAAATATTTAATGATAGCATCCATTTCTTTTCCATTTCTATACATGTTTATGCTTTTATATATTATACATCTATATTTATAGAGAGAAATATTTCATTGAATGAGTAAGAAAGTTGTATTTTACTATATGCTTAGATTTTGTTACTACATTGATGTAAAAATTGATGAGTTATAGGCAGGTACAGAAACAGAGGGAAATGGACATGTTTTCTTGGTGTTATTTTATTTATATTACAAAGTTATTATAATGATAAAATGATTTGGATTTTGAATGATTTAAAAATATTCCATGGTATATTCATCAAAATGGATTTATTTTACTCAATGCATGTCATTAGAGCACATTCTAAATAAATGTTGACTTAACTTGGATGTCAAATTTTTATTATAAGTTGCTCTATCTTTTGCCAAAATAATTATACAAAAGTATAATTTTTGATAGCATTGATTATATATGAACATTTCACATTCTCACTAGCACTGAATTTAATTTTTCATTTTTTACCATATTGATGCGTATCAGAAGACTTTTAAATTGTATGTTTTCATTCTTCAAAAAGTAGAACATATTTTTAGTGTAATTATGAGTTTTTTCACATTTCTTCATTTTGAAGTTGTTCCCCATAGATACATCTGATTCTTACAATTATTTAGAGGAAACCATGTTATTATCCCTTCTAAATTTTTTTCATCCTTTCAGGCAGTTTAGGAGGAATAAAAGTTATTCTCCTTTAAACTAGAATCTATTTCAATTAGTTTGTGTCATATTATAAAAACCTAAAAACTATAACTTAGTGAAAATAATCATATCATGTTTCAGTAACAGAAAGATTATGGTTAATCTCATCAATACTGTAATCATTCATTTATAAACTGATAAGTGATTGACTAGGAAGTTTGAAAGTATCTTAGTAAAAAGAAAAATCTGAAGGTGAACAAAAATCACTCTCTAACATGACTACTAATATTTTTTAACTGAGTCTTTGAAGATCTATGGGAAAGAGGATTCTACGGCCTATTCAAACTAACCACTTTTCTCATTTTTATATTAAGTCATACATTTAGATTCCTGATTCTATGTTCTGGTGTTATCAAAAAGAGTTGAACTATTACATAAGTAGTGCAAAACCATTAACATTTGTTGCTATTCAGTGATTTCAGTTGTATCAAACTCTTTATGGCCACATTTGTGGTTTTCTTGACAAAGATACTGGAGTAGCTTTCCATTTCTTTCTTCAGCTCATTTTGCAGATGAGGAACTGAGGCAAACAAAATTAAGTGACTTTTTGAGGGTAACACAGGTAGTAAGTGTCTGAGTTCCAGATTTGAACTCAGAACCATAAGTTTTCCTGACCACTGTTCCATCACTTTATTTGCTGCACTACTTAATCTTCCATATGGTGGGCATTTAATAAATACTAATGGTCTCATTGATTTTATGTGAATATCAGGCTCCCTGCTATTATTATGAATATTATTATGAAGAAGGGAAAGAGTTCCTTCATTTTGTGATTCATCTCTTGTTATCTCCTAAAGCTACTTTCAAAAGATCCACCGACTGGAAACTATCTCTTTTTTTTTTTTCATTTGTGGTACCCTGTGTCATCAACTTTGCGACTTCACTAACCAATTAGGGAGATAAGATGGATGAAGATGGCACTGAGTACTCAAACTCTTAATGAGTCCTACATAGCCATATATATATATATATACATATATATATATATATATATATGTATATATATATATATTTATATCTTCCCATCCACAAATAGCTATGTGGTTTCACAAATTTAATCTCCTTTGCTTCTCCCCAAGAACTTTCCTTTTTGATTCACAGATTACTTGGTCAAAAATAATGATAATTAATAGCAACACCATTTGTACAGCACTTTAAGATTTTCAAAGCTCATTACTGTAAATCTCTAATTTATATATGATGAAGCTGATGCAGAAACAGGGTTAAGTGACTCATTTTATTTGATTATTCAACTAATAGGACCTCAGAAAGGATTTACATCCATCAGGTCTTGACTGGAAGTCTGGTGTTCTATATCCAATACTTCATTACAGTTCATTCCATTGTGTCTAACACTTCCTACTCTTTTATACACATAGACACAAAAATTTTCTAAAGTTTCCTTGAATTTCAGATTTTCATTAGGATTTTAAAATTTCCAATATTTAATTAAAGCACTTTTTACACTTACACTTCATCAAATGAAACATTTTTTCTTTTCATTTTTTCAAGGCATTGTAGTTAAATGACTTGCCCAAGATCACACAGTTAAATAATTATTAATTCTCTAATGATGAATTGGAACTCAGGTCTTCCTGAATTCAGGGTCAATGCTCTATCCCCTGTGCCATCTAGCCGTTCCACCATTGAAACCTTCTTATATCTTGTAACAACAATGATATTAATGATGATCAGGAAGATGATAAACATCTGTTTACACATACATTTTTCATATATGTATATGTATCTAGATTATACTATAAGATTTGTAGAGAACTTTACAAATACCATTTGTGAAGCAATTGTTAAAGAACTATGGAAGTTGTTTGGCGGTAACAGAAACAAGAATGTGGTGAAGTTGTAAAGGGAGATAGAATGAGATAATGAGACTCAAAAAGGAAACATTACTGAAAACAAATGAGAAATGACCCTATAGTATCAATGAAGAGTAAGCTGTATTCCTCTCACTTCTTCTGTTCTTCTGACGTAGAAGTAATTGAAAAATAATTAGACTAGAATTCCCTTTAAAGATGGTTTTTAAAGACATGGTGAATAGGCAGTAAATCTGGAATGAGGGTGTTCTGAATTCAAATACAATATCAGAATCTTATTATGTATGTTAGCAAGGGCAAACCACTTAAACACTGCCTTCTCAATTTTATCATTTTTAAAATGGGTAAATTATGGTACTTACACGGTAGGATTGCTGTGCTTCCTATGTGAGAGCTTATGAACACAAGAATGGAAATGAAACAGAACTTGCCTGTAAGGCAATCAACAGTAGTTGATTTCTGGGAAAACACATCAAAACAAAACATGCCTACAGTCACTAAAATGCAAAATATAAATGATGCAATTACAAGGAAATTTACAGAGATGAAGGAGAGTGCTATAAAATTAAAAAAAATCAAGAAGAGTCTCATGGAGAAGAGTTGATCCCAAGACATCAATACTCATCCAAAGAATGAAGATTAAGGAAAATAAGTTGGGGGAAAGAATTTTGTAGATAAAAATCCCAGAAATCAACTACTGCTATTACCTTGCAGGCAGGTTCTGCTTCATTTCTATTCTTGCATTCACAATTTCTCACATAAATAACACAATGATCCTGCAGTATGAAAAGTGGAACATTTTAGAACTCTGAATTCTCTTTGAATGCATTTGCTTCAGGGTCAGAATTTTTCCCTTTTCACAGAATTATCTGTTTCTGATAAAATCATCAATATTCCAAGTCACACTACTGCTCCTTTCCACAAGGTAAGACGGAGACAATCTGCTGGCATTTTTATTAGGTCACCTGGAAGAAAGAGACCTTCTGAATTTTTGAAGGTCCATCATGTCAAAGCATAAGTACATAATTTTTTTTTCTATTTCATAGTTAATGCTTTGTGTATATTCTCCAATTCAAATCAGTTTCCTTAATTCAACGCATTATCTTCTGAACTTGGCAGTATCTACTGAATGTCCTTTGTATAGACTGTCATAATCATTGCGATCAAGTCCTCAGGTCAGAACAAAATCTTGCAATGTCAAAGAAGTCCTTTCACTGAAATTCTGTTGTTTCTACTAACCACTATTTTCCAGACTTTTTTTCCTGGCAATTCATTATTACTTTTTGAACTGGACAGAAATAACAACAATTATTTAGATCAACTTTATTATTTACGAGAATAGCAAGTCAGTCCAGATGGGGAAAATGATTTGTACAAGGCCAAAAAGGCTCTATGTACCATATTGAGCTTTATTTTGATGTTCTTTATTCTGGAGTTCTGTACCTCCACTCTTCCTTATTAGACTATTAATACATTTTAAGATTTACAGGGAAAATCTTCCAATGTTTTCTCTTCCTCAGTGATGTGTTGTGGAGAAGAAGAGAAATTGTGGCAAAGAAATGACTTGGATTTTCTATTTTTACAGTATTAAAATTATTCCTTATTTCTATTTTCAAACATTGAAATTTACATTGATATAACAATTTGCTGTGTGTTTATTGGTTTTTGTCATGATAATATCTTAAAAGTAGGGAACGCATAATCTAGTTTTCCCATTTTTACAGTCAATGAAATTACGTTTTAGACAAAATAGCTACTTGTAAACAACCCTGCAGTTAGGAAAGGGAACATGAAAACCTGTACTCCCTAGCCTCAGTCTCCAAGGCCAAAGCTTTTTTCCATGACACTTTACTGTCTCATTATTTTTAAAGTCTTAAACTCGGAATCTGAAGACTTGTCCTTTAATTAAAAGGCAAAAACTTTGACCTGGGAGAGAAGCTTCTCCCACTAAGGACAGGAATCCTTTTTTACTTAAATGGCATTCATGGGTGTGAAAACAAAAGATCATTTTTTTCAGAGACAGTCAGATCCCTAATACATGTATACAATATGGTGGTAGGCTTTAAAACATAACTTTCTGGCTGTTTGAGTAGATGTCATTGAGCTTAATACAAGAGAACATGAGTTCTAATCCCAATTCCCACATAATAGATAGTTGACTATAAGTAAGTTGCCTTATTCATTTGATACTTAACTTTCCCATAAGTTTTACAAAAATGATAATAATGTTAATACTTCCCTATCAGGACCATTGTGAATATCAAGTGAGATAATGTATTGCAGAGTGCCACAAAACTTAAATCATTATATAAATTCCATTTATTATATATCCATACTATTTATAATATAGTCACCAAAAAAAGAAACAGATGATTAAAATTGTGATTCAAAAGAAATAACGTGACAACATCAGTTAAATTTTATTCCAGGTCATTCCACAGTAACCACAAAAATCTCTATACTATTTAAAAAAAATCTGATTTCTATACTGAGAATTCCATATATTACATCTAGATTTCTGAAAAGGATTTTTTCTAAAACTTTTGCATCTTGGGGGGAAGTTAGAAAAATTTGACTTGATGATTTTAAGGAGATTCTGAAATTTTTAAAGAAAATGAAGATAATCCAAAAATAAGTCATGAAAACGTTAGTGCCATCTTAAAGTGGAAAGTTAAATGAAGTACCCTAGGAATGCTTAGTAGATCCTATGTCTTGGAACAATATTTTGTCACTCCCTTATAGGGAAGTAATTTATCAAAACTTTCATAGACTGTGTACCATTGATCTCACATTTGGACTTATGTCTAAAGTTTTTTAGACTTCTACTCGTTGCATAACATAAAACTATATAGATACCTCACATTATTCAGTTCCTAAGACTAGATTGACTCTTGACTTCTACTATCACAAAAAATCCCTTAAAATCATATAACACCTTTTTCTTTTGAAGATTATAATCATAGTGAGGTTGAAGACAAATATCCAAGATCATTAACTTTTAAGAATAAATTATCAAATATGGAGTCTAGTTTAGATAATTTAACATTGGAAGTTATCATCAAATATCTTCAGTAATAAATTTCCATTTTATGGATGAGGAAACTGAGACCCACAGATTAAAAAAAAACTTTTCAATTGATATAGTTTGATTTGATATTTGATAGACCAGAAAGATTCTCACAGTGCTTTAAATAATAAAATAATTGATTGAAAAATAGTCTGAAAGTCAGAAAAATATGGGTTTATGGGTCATTTTAGAAATCCACCTTGTTGTTATACACAGTAAACCACTTATCCTCACAATGCTCTAGAAAACTCTTTAAGAAAATACATACAAAAAGAGATATCCATCTACATTGAAATGAGAAGTTTCTTCATCAGTGGTTCCTCTAACAAATGAAATCAAATTTCTGTACAAAAATAAAAACATAATAATTATTCTTTGCATTTAATTATTACCCTATACATTTCAAAGACAATGTTTTCAAAAGTTTCTAAGTGATTTACAGAATCATTTTGGAGTTGATATGACTGATACCATTGTCTTTATTTTGAAGCTGATCAAGCAGCATTGCATAAAAGTTTTCTAACTAATTTTTAGCAGAAAATGATATATTTACTATGACTTAAATCAAGTAGCTGGATCTTTAGGTGACCTTGTTTTTAAATCTTCAAAATGGAAATAATGAGATTATTCTTATATATACCCAAAGTGCTTGTGAAAATAATTTTAAAACGAAGTGTGGACAATCATTGAAATATATAGAATAATATTTACTATAAAAGTTATGTAAATTAATTTGATATAATTCTGATATATTCTGAGCAGTCCAACTTGACACTGGAATAATTTTGTTCAGGGAATAGAATCCATTGCATAAAATATTAAAATTCACTTTATTCTCTCGTCTTCTGATATCTTAACCATCTGCGAAGACCTTGGGATTCTTCTTCTACTTCTGGACTTCTCTTGGATTCATATATATATATATATACGTATACATATATATATATATACATATATATATATGTATATATATATATATGTATATATTCTATGTAAATATATAGGGAAATTATCAAGAAGTTTTTTCCCAGATGGTATTTGAACAATATTGTAATTTTTTGAAATCTTCATTATGAGAACTGAAAAATGAATGACCAAATATCCAATGTAATGATGCTTGTTGATATCTTTGCTTACATGCTAAAAGTTTCTTTTGCAATATCTTTTATTTGCCTCTCCTTATAGAATCTTTGGGTTTCCAATATTTCCTTGTACCTAAGTCATCACTTACAAGTCACATCAGTTTATTGATCCTCCCATTCAGTTGTAATTTCCTTTTGTTTCATTGTTTTCTTTGTTGTAAACTTATATCCAGATTGCTACAATACAATTCCTTCAATCACTGTCCATTTCAATAATGTTCCTGCATGCCATTTTAGTAAAACTTTCTGTTTTCTCTTTTGTCATTCTGTAAACTCCCCTGATAAAACAGAAGGAAGCCTCAGAGAACTGAAGAACATTTCATATTTTTTCTTTCAATCCTAGATTGACATAGTCAAATAATTCACCATGTTGTCCATTTTCTTATAATGAGTTGCCTTTCTCCTTATATAAAAAAGCTGATCCTGAGTAAATAATCACAATCAATTGTTGGGATCATTCTGAATTTTTTTCTCTTGCTGTCAATAAGTATTCATAAGGACTATTATGAATCTGGAACTATAGTAAGGGTTGGGCAGGTAAAGGAAAAATAAAGACATTCCAAGACCTTTCAGAGGCATTATAAGAGGGAAAAACACAAAGACATAAGTGAATATTTATATGATGAGTATGGATTAGGTTAAAGGTAGCCTTAGGGATGAAAACATTAGTACTTGGGCACTGAAAACGTTTTCCTGCTGAAAGTGGTGCTTGAGTTGCTTTTTAAAGAAAGTCACAGATTCTCATAGTTAAATAGCAGAAGGGATTTGCTTCTGGACATGTAAGACAGCCTGTGCAAAAGAGTGGAAGAAGGAAACTAGAGGAATGTGAAGACAGAATGATGTGAAGATCTGCAAGATTCATTGATTATTCTTACCTATGAACTTCAAAGGGTGTAATAAATTAAGGGATGGAAAGGTAATATTACAATAATGTGAATATTTAAAAATGAAAATCAAGTTTATATCATATTTTAAAACTTCTAGAAGTCAGGGGAATTTATTTAGTGGATGGAGAATACTTGCTATTGGTATAGACTTCAAAACCTTAGGATCATCTTTAGTAGAGGGTTGATGTATATTAAATATCAATATTTAGACATAATGGAAACCTAGAATCAACAAGATCCAGATGTGGTAGGAAAGTATTATTAAAAGCAAAACCACAGTTTTTAATAGGGCAACCTTCCAGGGCAGAGCAAGATGGTAATATGAAGCTAAGATGCTCCCAGAGCTTTTCCCTACCAAAGATAAATGAAGTCTCTACCCTGGCACTCAGATCCCACCAAGAAAAAGAGAAGATTCAAAGAAGTTTTCAGTGGTACATGTCATAGGAGATCTTCAGTGAAAGCCTGTCTCTTTAGGGGAAAAAAAGGGAAGTAAAGTCAAGAGTAAAGGAAATAAAGGAGGAAAAAACTAATGCAAAGGCAAGGCCTGGCTGCATAGGCAACATCTTGGCCAATGACAAGCCAAGGATCAGACCCTAGCTCCAGTGAAAATAAGTTTGGATCTATATCCCAGGAGCAGAAGTAAAACAACAAAAATGAACCAATAAAAAGTTTTCACTCTAGAAAACTACTTTACAGACAAAAATTATAAAATATCATTTCTGAAGAAGAAAGCATTAAAAAATC
Organism: Macrotis lagotis; assembly: GCF_037893015.1. NCBI lineage: Eukaryota > Metazoa > Chordata > Mammalia > Peramelemorphia > Peramelidae > Macrotis > Macrotis lagotis. The sequence goes on along the minus strand of NC_133660.1, from coordinate 298,915,163 downwards.
ACTCACAGGGAAAGTATCAACAGTCTATAATTTGGACTCAAATCCAAAATCTCATTGAAGAGCTTAAAAAAAATTTAAAAAACCAAAGAAAATAGGAAGAAGGAAAATGGAAAAAAAGAAATGAAATTGTGCAGGAAAATTATGAAAATATTACCAAAGAAATCAAATCCATTAAAAGTAAAAATAACCAACTGTAAAAGGAAACACAGAAGCTATTTGAAGAAAATAAAACCCTAAAAATTAGAACTGAATAAGTAGAAACCAATGGATCCACAAGACTACTAGAGTTCATCAAACAAAATAAAAAGACTGAAAAAAATTGAAGAAAATGTAAAGTACCTTTTAGGGAAAATGAATGACCTGGAAAATAGATTCAGGAGAGAGAGTCTATGAATCATCTGACTACCAGAAAGAGTGGATCAAAAAAAAAAGAACCTGGAAAACATGCAGACAATTATAAATGAAAGCTTTCCAAATCTACTAGAACAAGATAACAATATAATCACTGAAAGAATCCACAGAACCCCCTCCAAAAAGAAACCCTAGGATAAAACTCCAAGGGCTGTAATAACCAAATTCCAGAATTCTCAAACAAAGGAGAGAATATTGTAAGTAAAAAGAAAACAATTCAAATACAAAGTAAACACAATTAGATTCACACAGGATCTATCAATTTCAACACCGAAGGAGCAGAAGACCTAGAATAGCATATTTTGTAGAACAAAGGCCTGGGGAATACAATCCAAAATGTACTACCTTGCAAAATTCATCACATATTGTTTGGGAAAAAGATGGGTGTTTAACAAAATAGGGGTCTTCCAGAATTTCCTTAAACAAAGACCAGAACTGAACAGAACAGAGAATGCAATTGTCAAGTACATGACTAAAGAGTTACATAAAAAAAAAAAAAGATAAATGTAAAGGGAAAGGGAAAATACAAAGCAAAACAAAACAAATGTTGGTCAAGACCATCAAATTGTATACAACCCTAAAAGGAAGCTATAAAATTTCTAATTCTTTAGAACTTTACTTCTCTTAGGATAATTATGGGATAGAGTATAATTGAAGAGAATGAACCTAAAGGATATGGGAATAATTGGATCTTATCCCTCTATTGAAGAGGTCCAAGATAACATCATTATGTTTGAGACAAAAAGTCTTAAATAAAAACAAGGGTGTTCAAACTTTTTGAAAAAATATTTAATTTTGGTCCATTTGCATATGAATATTTCCAAGTTACAAAATTTCCCTCCACCATCCCTTTCCACTCCCCTCCTCTCAGAATGGATAGTCAGGTTAGCATTTTACATACATATTTTCTTAAACATATTTACAAATTACTAATTTTTGGCATGAGGAATGAGCATTAAGGAAATCCTTAATAAGAGATTAAGTGTTTATCAGATTCAGATGGGTTTGCTCTTTTTTTCTGTGTGTTTTGTTTTGTTTTGTTTATCTTCCAGTGGTTGGAGATAATATATTCCATAATCAGTCAAATATAGCTGTTCTAGCTGTCTGGACTATTGAGAGGAGCTGTTTCCATCAAGCCTGTTCATCTCATAATGTTGTTGATGTTTACATTGTTCTCTTGGCTCTATTCCTTTCACTCAGCATCAGATCCTGTATGACATCTCATGTTTCTCTAAAGTCCAACCATTCATGGTTTCTTATAGAACAATAATCTTCTTTAAACTTTAGTACCTCATTATCCTTTGACTCACTTTAATCCTGCTCTGTTTAGTACCTTGACTAATGTGAGCATCACAAACTGTGAGGTCCTGAGTCAGTGTCTCTGTAATTAAAATCATTTGAAGTTCTCAGGTGAGACCTCCAGAGCCTCTCAGTACTTAGAGATCTTCAAGCTTCTTGCAGTTCATTAGGTCAGGGTTTGACTTAACTGGTGCTTCCCTTAACAAGGGGTTAAGTGTCCTGACCCTGGGAGGGGGGAGGAGGGTAGTGTGTGAGAGAAAATAGGCCTGGGGGGGGGGTAAAAATAGTTCAAGACATGGTATGGCTTTGGATGATACTTTAGATCAAGTAGAGGATTATGTGTACTTCAAAGATATTTGAAAAGGGGTTAAGATAAAAAAATGATTAAAGTTATCATTTGATGCAATTGAATCAATGCTGCTTATCTAGCAATCAAACAATCTGTGATGATACCTTGGTAACAATATGAGTTTATCAAGCAATCAAATAGTTAAACTGTGATAGATGATAACTGATTAATAGTATTAGAGGGTTAAAAAACATCAAGGGAAGAGGCACAAAGATAGATGATTTTAGAGGGAAAGAAGGGAAAATGTGATGGCTGAGTTCTATTCATTTCTATTCAATAGATATAGCCCAAAGAGGGAATAAAATACATTCCCTAATAATCTACCCTAATCTATGGGGAAGGGAGGGACTGGGAAAGGGATTCATAAGGGAATAATTGACTGATAAAAGGGAAGGCAAAGGTATGAGGGAAAATAAACTGAAAGTTAATTTTTTAAAAGAAAAGTAAAAAAGGATAGGTAGTAAAATTTTGGTGAGGAGGAATAAGAGAAAAGGAAAGGAAAAATATAAATGAAGAAAGATAACATGGAGGGAAATACAGAACTAGTATTCTTTTTTTTTTTTTTTGCAAGGCAATGGGATTAAGTGACTTGCTGAAGATCACACAACTAGGTAATTATTTTCTTTTAGGTTTTTTTTTTAAGTCAATGGGGTTAAGTGGCTTGCCAAAGGCCACACAGCTAGGTAATTATTAAGTGCCTGAGGCTGGATTTGAACTCAGATCCTCCTGACTCCAGTTTGGTGCTCTATTCACTGTGCCACCTAGTTGCCGCCCAGAACTAGTATTCTTATGTATAAATATGAATTGGATGAACTTCCAATCAAATGGAAGCAGATAGCAGAATGGATTAAAAACTAGATGATTACAATATGTTGTTTGCAACAAACACATTTGAAGCTGAGAGATGCACACAGGGTAAAAGTAAGAGGTTGGAGAAAATTATATTATGCCTCAGCTGAATTTAAAAAAAATCTAGCATAGTGATCCTAATCTCAGATAATGTAAAAGTAAAAATCAATCCCATTAAAAGGGAAAAGGAATGAAATTATATCTTAAAAGACACAATTGGTAATGAAGCTATATGATATCTAAACATGTATGCACCTAGTGGGTTAACATCCAAATTCCTAGAGGAAAAGCCAAGGAAATTACAAGGAGAGATAGACTGAAAAACTTTAATAATGGGAGGTCTCAATCTCCCTCTCTCAGAACTAGATAAATCTAACAACAAAATAAACAAACAGGAAGTTAGGAAGATGAATGAAATATTAGAATACTTAGAAATGATTGACCTCTGGAGGAAACTTAATTGGGATAGAAAAATATACCATTTTCTCAGCAGTAAATAGCACCCACACCAAAAGTGACCATGTGCTAGGACACTTATAATTAATGCAGAAAGGCAGAAATAATAAATACACACTTCTCATACCTTCATACAATATAAATTACATGTAATAAAGGATCATGGAAAAATACATTATGAACTAATTGGAAATTAAATAACTTTATCTTAATGAGAGAACCAAACAGCAAGTAATAGAAATAATCAATAATTATATCAAAGAAAATGATAATAATGAAACATCAAAATAAAATTTATGGGATGCAGCTAAGAAAATTTTGAGGGGAAATTTCATATCTCTAAATACATATTTGAATAAATAGGGAAAGAGCAGATCAAAGAATTGGCTATACAACTAAAATAGTTAGAAAAAGAACAAATTAAAGATCCCTAATTAAATTCCAAATTAGAAATTCTGAAAACTCAAAGGAGAATTTAATAAAATTGGAAGCAAGAAAATCTTTGGAAAATCTTTGATCTCATAAATAAAACTAAGAGTTGGTTTTATGAAAAAGACAATAGAGTAGACAAATTTTGGCTAATATGATTTTTTTTTAAAAAGAAGACAACCAAATTATCAGTATCAAAAATGAAAAAGGGTGAACTAACCAACAATGAGGAGGGAATTAAGAGATAATTCAGAAGTACTTTGATGAAATATATGCCAATAAAGTGCACAACTTTATTGAAATGTATGAATATTTACAAAAATACAAACTACCCAGATTATCTGAAGGCAAAGTATATTACTTAAATAATCCCATTTCAGAAAAAAAAAATTGAAACCATCAAAAAATCCCCCTAAGAAAAAAGGTCCAGTTCCAGATGTATATAAAAGTGAATTCTACCAAACATTTAAGGAACAAATAATTCCTATTTCATACATACATATATATATATACATATATATATATATATATATGTATATAAAATAAAAATAGGAGAGGAAGGAGTTCTACCAAACTTCTTTTATAAAACCAATATGGTGCTGATAGCTAAACCATGTAGAACCAAAACACAAAGAAAATTAAAGACCAATATCCTTAATGAGTAATTATGAAAAAAAATCTTAAATAAAATTTTAACAATGAGACTACAGCAATTTATTGCTAAGAAGATACAACATGACCAGGTATAATTTATATCAGGTAGGCAGGGATGGCTCAACAGAAGGAAAACATTCAACATAATTAAGCATATCTATAGCAGAACCAACAGAAATCATATGTTTATATCAATAGATGCTAAAAAGAAGCCTTTGATAAAATAAAATATACATTTTTTATTTATTTTTTATCTATCCATCTATATATCTATTTATTTATTTTCATCCATTTGCACATGATTATTTTCAAGTTACAAAATTTCCTTCCACTCTCTCTTGCCACACCCCTCCCCTCAGTGGTAAACAGTCCAGATTAGTATTATTTTCAGAATGAGGATTTAGGAGTAATGGAAAGAGTTACATAAGAGATACTATTTATAAAGTGTTCAGTTTCTGAAAGGGTGGATTTTTTTGCATGTTGGGTGTTTGTTCTAGTTCTCTGAACTGCTGAGAGGAGTTGCTTCCATCAGGTTTGTTCATGTCACAATGTTGCTGTTGATGTACATGTATGTTGTTCTGTTGGTTCTAACTCCCTTCACTCGGCATCAGATCCCATAAGTCACTTCATGCATCTCTAGAGTCTGACCATTTATGTTTTCTTATGAAATAGTAGTAATCCATAGTATTCACGTACCATAACTTGTTTAGCCATTCCTCATTTGATGGACATCCTTAAACTTCCAATTCTTTGCCACTACAAAAATGAATATTTTGGAACATTTAGGACCTTTATCAATAATTTCTTCTGAATAGAAACCTAGAATTGAAATTGCTGGGTCAAAGTGTATGAACAGTTTTATTGCTCTTTGGACATAGTTCCATATTGCTCTCCAGAAGGGCTAGATCTGTTTACAACTCCACCAGCAATGTATCAATATACAAATCATCCCAGAAACTCTCCAACATTGGTCATTTCCCATTTTTCTCATCTTGGCCAATCTAATAGTTTCAAATGATACTCATTGTTGTTTTGATTTGCACTTCTTCATCAATAATGATTTGGAGCATTTTTCATATGATTATATATAACTTTAATTTCTTCATTTGAAAACTGTTTATAACCTTTGACCATTTATCAGTTGGGAAATGACTTGTGAGCTTATAAATCTGATGTAATTCTCTATTTATTTTAGGAATCAGACCTTTATTAGTACTCCTACTTGGGAAGATTGTTTCCCAACATTCTGCTTTTCTTATAATTTTGACAGCATTGATTTTATTAGTGCAACTGATTTTTAATTTACTATAGTCAAAATCATTCATTTTTCAGTCCAATAGATTTGATAGAAAATTTCTTGGTAACATCCATTCCTATTAAAAACACTAGAGGGATGGGGCAGCTAAGTGGCATAGTGGATAGAATGCCGGTCCTGGAGTCAGGAGTAGCTGAGTTCAAATTTGACCTCAGACACTTAATAATTACCTAGCTGTGTGGCCTTGGGCAAGCCACTTAACCCCATTGCCTTGAAAAAACTTAAAAAACTAGAAAGTTTATGAAGAAATAGGTTTTCCCTTAAAATAATAAAAAGTATCTTTTAAAAACCATCAAAAAATTTATATGTAAAGGGAATAACCTTGGAACATTTCCAACAAAATTAGGGGTGAAACAAGGATGTCCATTATCACCATCACTATTTAATATAGTTTTGGTAACTACAGCAGTAGAAATAAGAGAATAAAAAGAAATTGAAGGAATCAGAATTGGCAATGAAGAAGCAAAATTTGCACTCATTGAAGACAATTTGATTTTATACTTAGTGAGCCTTGAGAAAATCATCCAAATACTCCTTGAAACAATTAACAAATTCAGCAAAATAACAGGATACAAAATAAACCCACAGAAATCATCAGCATTTATATATATATATATATATATATATATATATATATATATATATATATATATATATATGAACAACAAAACTCAGGAGCAAGATAGAGAAAGAGAAATTCCATTTAAAATAACTATGGACCACATTAAATACTTGGGAACTTACCTTCCAAGGTAATCCCCAAAACTGCATGAACACAAGCATAAAACACTTCTCATCTAAATAAAGTCTGTTCCAAGTAATTGGAAAAATGTCAAATGCTTAATGGGTAGGTCAAGCTAATGTAATAAAAATGACAATTGTACCCAAATTAAATTATTTATTCAGTGTCATACCAATCAAACTACCAAATATCTACTTCACTGAAACAGGTAAAATAGTAACAAAATTCAACTGGAGCAACAAAAGGGCAAGAATAGCAAGGGAACTAATGAAAAAAAAGGTAAAGGAAGGTGACCTAGATCTACCAGATCTAAATCTATACTACAAAGTGACAGGCATCAAAACTGCCTGGTACTTGTTAAGAAATAGAGAAATAGATCAGTGGATTACGATAGACTTAAAAGAAGTCACAGTAAATGACTAAAACAATATACAATTTGACAAATCCAAAGACATCAGTTTCTGGAATAAGAACTCACTAGTTGACAAAAATTGTTGGAAAAACTACGAAATAGTATAGAAAAAACTAGGCATAGATCCACATCTCACACCCTATGCCAAAACAAGGTCAAAATGGGTACGGGATTTAGACATAAATAGTGGTACCATGGATATTGAACAGACTGATCAATACTCATCTATCAGATCTAAGGAGGGGGGATAAATTTATAACAAAACAAGAATTTGAGTCCATTGTGAACTGCAAATTGAATGATTTTAACTACACTAAATTAAAAAGGTTTTGCACTAATAAAATGAATGCTGTCAAAATTAGAAGGAAAAGCAGAATGCTGGGAAACAATCTTCACAACTAGTTCTGATAAAAGTCTTGTTTCTAAAATATATAGAGAATTGCATCCGATTTTTAAGATCATAAGTTATTCCTCAATTGATAAATGGTTGAAGAGTATGAACAGACAGTTTTCAAATGAAGAGATTAAGGTTATATATAATCATATGAAAAAATGCTCAAAATCATAATTGATTAGAGAAATGCAAATTAAAATAACAATGAGGTATCACCTCAGACCTATCAGATTGGCCAAGATGAGGAAAAAGGAAAATGTTGGAGAGGTTGTGGGAGGATTGGGTCATTGGATGCATTGTTGGAGTTGTGAATGGATCCAACCTTTCTGAATGCTGAAAGAGTAATAAAACTGTTCATACCCTTTGATCCAGCAATTCCAATTCTGGGTCTATATCCAGAAGAAATTATAAAAAAGGGAAAAGTCCAACATGTTCCAAAATATCCATAGCAATTCTTTTTGTAATGGCCAAGAATTGGAAATTGAGGGGGTGTCCATCCACTGGGGAATGGCTAAAGATGTTATGGTACACGAATACTATGGAATAATTTTGTGCTATACGAAACTATAAATGGTCAAACTGTGGAGAAGCTTGGAATGATTTACAGGATCTGATGCTGAAGGGAGTAGAACCGAAAGAACAAAGCACACATCAACAACATTGTGAGATGAACAACTTTGATGGAAGCAGCTCCTCTCGGCAGTCCAGAGCGTTAGGACAACTGTATTAGACTGGTGATGAACTATATGATCCCCATCCAGAGGAAGAAAAATGAAACAAAATGACACACAGACAAAAAAAAATCCACCTCTTCAGAATCTGATGAACAATTTATAAAACTTATCTCATATGTATATCTTTCCCTTAATGCTTATTCTTCATACTGAGAATAACTAATCTGTAAACCTTCATAAAAATATATATGCATGATGCTAACCTGACTCTTTGCCACTGAGGGGGAGGGGGGGGGAGGAAAGGAGGGGTTGAAGGAAATTTTGCAACTAAAAAATATATTTGTGCATATGAATGAAAATTAATTAATTAATTTGAAAAAATGCCAGACCACATAATTAGTGGTGTGGAAGAGATCTTCTAATATTGTTAATTTGATCTAAATTGAAGGTTCATTAAGCTAACCTACAGAATTAGTTTTATATGGAGTTAAGTTCTTTATGTGGGAAACAATTCAACAATTGGACAATGTACAATGGTCTCAGTGGAATAGCAATAGTATATTATACAAGAAGAAGATTAAGTAATTGTTTTAATGAATTCAGGAAGAGAACATGAAATATATGAAAGTGAGAAAGTCATGTTTTATAATGAAAAGATCATAAACTTTTTTTTTCTTTCCAAGGCCAGAAGATTTTCTCTGAAAGAAGTCAGCTCTTTCCTCTACCAAATGAAGAAGCAACCTTTCTCTATCTCCATACAAGGGACTCACATCATTATGCAGTTAGTCCTTCAAGCTTAGAAGACAATTGTGCTCTTCTCACTCTGAGCTCAAAGGTTTCCATCTTTTTTTAAATTAATATATAGTCTGTAATAATTTGCCTCAATTTTTGATATCTTCTTTTACTAGACACTTGAGTTTCATTTTTTTGCAAATCTCACAATAATATACTTATTAATGTTCATGATGTCTCTACCATTGGAATGTGAACTTCTTGCGGAAAGGAATTGTTTCCTTTCTTTTTTTGTATTTGAATATTTAAGGCATAATACCTTAAGACACAGGAACATTTTATGTTTTGTTAATATGAATTCTTATAATTTGTCAATATTCATCTGCTTCACTTATATTATCAGATTTGTTGGCACAGAGTTGGGCAAAATAGCTCCAAATTATTATTTTAATTTCTTGCTCATTGGTGGTAAGTTCACCTTTTTCATGCTTGATACTGGTGATTTTGTTTCTTGTTTCTTTTGTTAAATCAGATTAACTAAAGGTTTTTTTATTATGTTGTCATTTTCCATAAAACCAACTTTTTAGTTTCATTATTAGTTCAATAGTTTTCTTACTTTCAGTTTTCTTAATTTCTGATTTGATTTTTCAGAATTTCTAATTCACCACTTGGTGATTTTGAATTTATTCTTTTTTCTAGTTTTTTCTGGCTTCAAGCCCTATTCTTTCATCTCCCTTTTATATAATTTATTCCTTTAAGCATTTAGAGATATAAAATTTCCTCCAGGAACTACTTTGACTGCATCCCACAAGTTTTGTTATACTATCTCATCGTTGTCATTGTCTTGGATGAAATTTTTAATTATTTCAATGATCATCAATAAGCTCATTAGTGATATATTTCCAGAGACAAATGGATTTATCAGTGAATTCTACCAAACAATTAAGGAAAAATTAGTATCCATTCTAGATGAACTATTTAAAAAATAGGTGAAGAAAAAAATTCTACCTGATCCTGAGATGGTACTAATACCTAAATATTGGAAGTGCCAAAACTGACATACAAAATTACAGACAGTCTTTCTAAAGGCTATTGATGCAAAGAACATAGAGATAACAGCAAGTTATTACTATGACAATAAATCATGATCAGATATGATTTATATCAGATATACAGGAATGGTTCTATATTGTAAAAACAATCAACATAATTGACCATACTAGCAACAAAATTAGCAGAATTCATATGATTATCTCAATAGATGCTGAAAAATCTTTGAGAAAATATAGTACTTGTTCTATTAAAAACACTAGAGAGCATAGGGATACTAAAGTTTTCCTTAAAATGCTAAACCACATATATCTAAAATCATCAGCAAGCATTTTATGTATTTGGGGATAAACTAGCAGCAATTCCAATAAGATCAGGATTGAAATAAGGTTGCTCATTATCACTTTTATTATTCTACATCATATTAGAAGTATTAGATTTAAGAATAAAAAAAGAAAAAATGAAGGAAATACAGTGAGGAAACAAAATTTTCACTCTTTACAGATGATATTATTGTATACTTAGAAAACAAACTAAAAACTACTTGAAACAATTATCTACACCACTTTCTATAAATATGACCATTAAGGTCCAAGAACAAGAGATAGATAGAGAAATTCCATTTAAAGTAACTGCAAACAACATAAAATACTTGGAAACCTGCCTCCCAAGGTGAACCCAGACACCATATGTACACAATTACAAAATACTTTTCACTCAAGTAATGTCAGGTCAAAACAATTAGGAAAATGTCAATTGCTCATGGTTAGATTGAGCTAATATAAATGTAAATGACAATTCTACTCAAATTAAATGATTTATTCAGTGTCATAACAAACATACTACCAAAAAACTTTTTAACACATCTAGAAAAAATAAGGAACAAAATTCATCCAGAGCAACAAATGCTCAAGAATTTCAAGGGAACTGATGAAAATAAAAAGCCTAGTGCTTACAGACCTAGAATTATCTTACAAAGTGACAGTCATCAAAACCATCTCTTATTAGCTAAGAAAAAGAGAAGTGGATCAATGGATTAGGTTAGGTACAAAGGATATAATAGTATATGACTATGGTAAGCTATCCTTTGATGAGCCCCCAAAACACTAGCTTCTGGGCAAAGAACTCACCATTTGACAAAAACTGCTGAGAAAACTGGAAAATAATATGTCAGAAACAGCATAGACCACATCTCATTCCTTATAACAAAATAAGATCAAAATAGGTTAAGAATTAAGACATAAGTTTATGGTTTATAATAAAAAAGAGATCAAGAACATTATACATTGCAACATGTTTATATGCTTGATTTTATACATATTAAATTTTGGAAAAAGTTTTTGTGTAAATAAAATCTATGTAGCCAAGATTAGAAGAAAGCAGAAAGCTGGGGGAAAAAATTAACAGCTAGTATTTCTGACAAAGGACTCATTTCTAAAAACATGTAAAGAACTGAGGCAAACTTATAAGATTACAGGTCATCTTCATTTGATAAATGGTCAAAGGATATGAATATGCAGTTTTCTGATAAAGAAATTAAAGTTGTTTATGGTTTAAGTTTATGTTTATGTTTATGGGGGGATACTTCAAATCTTTAAAATTTAAATTTAAACAATGCTATCAGATTGGCTAAGATGGCAAAACAGGAAAATGTTCTATATTGAAGAGGATTTGGGAAAATTTGAACACTAACATACTGTTGGTGGAGTTATCAGCTGATCCAAACCTTTTGCAGAGCAATTTGTAACTACACTCAAAGGGCAATAAATTTGTGCATATCTATTACCAGTAATACCATTACTAGGTCTATGTCCCAAAGAGATCATAAAAATCAGAAAAAGTCCCACATGTAGAAAAATATTTATTATATTTAATTTTGTACTGCCAAAGTTTAGGAAATGAGGGAATGTCCATCATTTGGGGTATTGGTAAACTTGTTATACTATGTTAACTTTATGGAGCACTATTGTTTTTGTAAGAAATCATGAGTGACTATTTAGAAAAGCATGGAAAGACTTGGATTATTGATGTTAAGTGAAATAAGCAGAACCAAGAGAACATTGGACAAATTAGAGATAACATTGTGAGCTAATCACTATGATGGATGCAGTTCCTCTCAGCAGTTCAGTGATCAAGTATAGTACTCTTCCTCATCCAGAGAAAACCTGTTATGTCTGAATGCAGAGCAATACATACTTTGTTCATTTTTTTTAAGTTTCTTTTAGGGTTTTACTTTATTTCTCATGTTTTCCCCTTAGTTTTAATTCCTCTTTCACAACCTGATTATATATATAGATATAATAAAAGCAAATGTGCATGTATTTATTTTTATCTGATTGTCCACTTTCATGGGGATTGGGAAGAGAAGGGAATGTGATAGAAAAACTGCGAAACTGATAAACTTGTCAATGGATAAATGTTGAAAATTATTTTTGATTGTAATTGAAAAAATGATTTAATAAAAAGACTTAAAAGATATTAATTTATTAATTGGTTGATTTGCCCTTTCCAGATGTCTCCAAAGTATCAATGGACACCTGTTCTATTTGCAACTTTTGCTGCCAAAGTATTAGGCCTTTGATGCCTTCTGCAATATCTTTTAATTACAAAAATATATTATTTTGCAATAATTTTCTGCTGAAGATACTTTATGTATTTTTATTTTCAGGAGTTTTTAAAATGTTGATGGGAAAATTCTTTTTCATATTGTTGTATGTATCATATTATATGATTATTTTCCTATTGTCCATATTTATTTAACTTTTGAGGAACTTTGAAGGAATTTTGTTTATTTTAGTAATTCTAGTCCTATTTACTAGTATGCTATGTCTTAAGATAGTCGAATAATATGTCATTTTGACCCAAATTTATGACTTTCAAACTTTTCAAGCCATCTCTCTCTCTCTAATTATCTAATCTATCTCTTTATTGACTTCAGTAAGAATCATGGAGATATAGCATAGTGTTGACAAAATTGTAGACTTAAGAGCTAAGAAAGGAAAAAAAAAACTTTGGGGGCTTTTTATACACTTGGACAGTAAGGCGATCAAATCATTCAAAATTGAAATAAATTAATTCAGGTTTTTCACTGGAAGGTCAAATATTAAAAATGAAGCTAAAATACTTTGACCATGTAATGAGAGGCGACTCACTGAAAATATCCCTATTGTTAGGGAAGATTGAAAGAGCATCAGTAGAGGATAAGATAGATAGAAAGGTCATGGAAACAAAAAAAACCCCATGAACTTAGAAAGAGTTCAGAGACAGTAGTTGATAGAATGGAATTCCAAACTTTATTCCATGGGGTCAAGAAAAAGTTCGACATTTCTGAATGACTGAACAACAAAAAAATGCTTATTTTTTCCATTTCTTCTTACTGCTATAGCTAGCATGTCTAGTTCAAGAAGCAATAATAGTGGTAATGAGGGCATCCTTGATTCAGTTTTGATCTTACTGAAAGAATTCTACTTTACATCCATGACAAGAAATGCTTATTATTTCTTTTAAAAAGAGTCTAATTATTTTAAGAATGAGTTCATTCATTTCTTTGCTTAATATACTTTTTATAGTAATAAGTATTGCATTTTTATCAAAAGCTTTTTTCTTTAATCTACTGATACTCAAATAGTTTTGTTGGTATTGTAAATATGTTCAATTATTGGGGCAGTTAGGTGGCACAGTAGATAGAATACAGGAATGCCTGAATTCAAATCCAGTCTCAGATAATTATTATCTAGCTGTGTGTCCTTGTGCACATCCCTTAACCCCATCGCCTTGCAAAAACAAAAACAAAACAAATGTTCAATTATTCTTCCCTTTTTCCTTATGTTGAATAAGTTCTGCATTCCTGGTTTAAATTCCACCATCTTGCTGTATTATCTTTGTCATAATATCCTTTTTAGTGTTATATAATTAAGAACTAATCATTTCAGAATAATTTAGTTTCCTTCCTTTTTATAATTGTATGTCCCTACTCTTTATACTTTTCTTTAACTACTCTCATTTATTTTCTTAGTTTTTCTTCACTGAACCTAGCTGATTTTTAGATTTTTACTTTTTCTATTTTAGGAATTCTTTTTAGGATACTTTCTAATGCACAGTTCTCTTGGGGGTCTCAGCTTATAACTAATTTCATGTTATTCTCTTCTTCTGAATTTATGTATTTATCTTTCTTTGTACTATAATTGAATTTTATGATCAAGTTCATTATATTTTGCTGATTTTTCTCATTTCTAGAATTTGAGATTTGTATTAATATTGGGCTCTGCATTACCTGCTGTGCATGTGAATGAGGTAGGGGACCATTGTCACTAGCTTTAAACTTTCTTTCCTTTGCTATTTTTGCAGATGGTTCTGGATGTCTCTAAGTTTTTGAGTGCTTTTAAGGAGGTATGCAGTGAAGAGAGGTGTGATTTTAGCTCTTTGATCTGTTCTCTCTTCTTTATACAAGAAAGATCACTGATCTCTTGTAGCCTCATGTGCTTTTGCTCTTTAGGACTCCTTCTTCTTCCCATCTCTCTGCCCTGGAATTGTGACCAAGAAGTAAAGGTGAGAAATGGAGTTGCCTAACAGTGCCAGGTCTAATGACCAATATTAGTAAATTGGTTTCATAATCTTTCTGACCAATTATCCAATCCCCTTATTGTGTCTGGGCTAAGTGCTCCTGAAGCTATTCATTCAACAGATCATCCCAAAGCTTGAAGGTAGTGTTGCTGCCAACATATTCTGAATTGACCTGCACCTCAAGTCATACTATAGATCCCCGCACTTTGTCTTGCTCTGGGAAAAAAGTCCATTATGAATTTTGTTGACTAAGCTGGTCCATCATTGGATTAGAAGCATTAATTTCAAATTAGTGGAGGGGATGTTGCAAGAACTTGACTATTGTTCGTCCACTTTGCCATTTGATTCTGAATCCTCTGCATAATTTCTTAAATAATCTTTTAAATGTCATCTTTTTATAGATGAAGAAAATAGGGATATAAGATTTCTGCTTGATCAAGTTCGTGTGGATTGAAATGAAATAAAGATGTTATTATTTATATTCACCAAATTGATCTTTTACTATAAGTCTATGTTCTCTTTTGGGTAGAACAAAATTTAGAGAAAGGGAGAAAAGGATCTATACTCTGTATTTCAGGTTCTGATGGGTTTATTAAGGTTTCCTTGAATTTAGTCCTTGATCATTGAGGTCATCAAAAATAAAACCAATTTGAGAAGAACTCAGGGTTAAGCCAAGCTGGAAACAAAAGCTCCTGATTCAAATCCCAGGACTCTATCACAGGACCTCATAAAGAATTATTAAAGTATTGGACTAAAGTCAGTATGATTTTTTTCCTCTGGGATTAAAATTAAAATTGTGACCTGGGAGAATAGTTATCCCCAAAGATCAAAGAAGATAAAGACTAATTTTCCTTTTACAGTACTCCAACCATTCTGACTCTGATGCAATTAACATTTTGTAAGGAGGTTGCTATTCAGTTTGCAGAATTTGGAAGCCTGAGGTGGGTATTTTAAAGCTCATTTAAGCAGTAATATCATGTAGAGGGAAGAGTAATGTTGAATCTGTAATCAAGACTGTCTCTAAATTGTCATACAAACACTTATTGTGTGACCATGGACTTGTCACTTAAGGTTCTTTTCCTAGATTTGAGATGTCATAGAATCATCCAAAATATGTGTCTCCCATGTTTGTCTTGAGCTTTAAATAAGATGCTGTATTTTGAGGGATTATTTTAAATATATACATATCATTTAACAGTATATTTTTATTTTCAATGTTTTCAAAAATGAAACATGTGAATTATGATTTCCTTCCATCTTAGCCTGAAAAAATGAAGGTTTTTAGCACCCTAATTACTCATCTCAATCAAGATAACTAATTTTTATAGAGTAGATGTCTAATCTGCCTAACATTTTCATATCTTAAGATATTTCTTAGGGACCAAGTTTCAGTAAAGAGCATGGGGGACCTTCACAATAATGACAAGCATCTCTGACCTCTCAAAATCCAGGGTATATTTTGATAGATATTAGATTGTTTCAAATCATTTAGGATCAGGGTCAAGAAATTATTTGTAAAATTAGGATGGAGTTATTTTTCATTTACTAAATTGATATTTCCTCCAAATAAATGTTATGAAAGTCTTTAAACATTCATCAATATACATATGTATATTTTTATATTACAAAATTTCCTTCTATTGTCCCTTCATACCCCACCCCAGTGGAGAACAGTAAGGTTAATATTGTACATACACGGTTGTATTAAACATGTTTAATGATTAACCATTTTTAGTATGAGGAATTAGGATTAAGGGAAATGAGTACATAAGGGAAATTATTGAAAAAGTGATTGCAGTGTTCATCAGATTCTGAAGGGTTTTGGTGTTTTGTTTTGTTTTGTTTTTCTTTGTATGGGGTTAGCCTTGTTCATAGTTGATCTAATAGTATTGTTTTAGCTATCTCGCCTGCTGAGAGGAGCTGTATCCATCAAAGTTGTTCAACTCATAATGTTGTTGTTAATGTGAACAATGTTCTCTTGATTGCTAATTTTCATTTTGTTTGCAGGCTCACGGCATCTCATAGCATAGAGAAAATATTTCTAATAAATTAAAGACAAACATTATTTCAATCATGTTTAATTTGATGAAGCTGAAAGAAAATTTCAAAAAAAGATTCCATGGAAAGGACATTGGATTTATCTTAAATTTATTGGATATTTACTCATATACCTTTCCTTTTCAATCTTAGATTATTTTCCTGGGCTAGATGGAGATTCACTTTCTTTTAATATTAATTTCATTAATTTCTACTAATACATTCCAATGTCTGAGTGCTAATGATTTTCAATAATTGATCTTGTTACTTGTCTTGGATAAATTCAAGGGAATAGTCTCTCTTTTTTTAGGTTTTTGCAAAGCAATGGGGTTAAGTGGCTTGCCCAAGGCCACACAGCTAGGTAATTATTAAGTGTCTGAGACTGGATTTGAACCCATGTACTCCTGACTTCAGGGCCGGTGCTTTATCCACTGTGTCACCTAGCCACCGCCCAGTAACAGTCTCTTAACCTAAAACAAGGAGCTATATTTGTAATCCTGAATTGACGGACATATTAAGCTCAATATCGTATCTTTGAAACAACTAATTCTCTGAAAAAATACCATACTGGATCTATCCTTGATATTATTCAAGGAAAACAATGATATATGACCTTAAGAATTTTTGTAAAGATTTTTGTTTGGAAATGGCATATTGAAAAAAATGGCAGGTGCATATTAAATTAAAAAAATAACAGTCTACAAGATAACAGATAATTTCAAATTGTCATATGGGTATTTTATTAAAATAGAGAATAGGGAGAGATTGCTGTGGAATGGAGAGATGTAAAGACATTAACGGAAACTGAAGGTTCTATGAAGTAGAGTTAAGGAGTGAGATAATTCTTTGAATTCTGGTTAATATTGAGCCATGAGAGGAGATAGACTATTAGGGTGGATGGACTGAAAGAAAATCAACTTATTCGACCACATTTTGAATGAAATTGTGTAATGAGAGTTAAAAATAGTTTTAGATCAAACAAAATAGGACTTTAAAGGTGAAATAAGTTTATATTTAATTCAAAAGATAATTGGAGACACTTCAGTTTACTGTAAGGTGAAAAATGTTTAATGTGAGGTGAAAAGTCAACAAAAGTCAACTCAATTCAGATTGATTAATTAAAAAGGCATTATTTCTTTTTTCTAGGGGAGAACCATGTGTCTTTTGACATTTGACAATGCATATGTTATCTCTTTTCAAATGCACATACTATTTCAAATTGGTTTTATATGCATAACATCTAATATAATGTCTGACATACCATAGATATTTAAGAAATGACTATTAATTCACTGATTGTGGCAATGTCAGTTCAGTAGATGTCTCTTTGAATTGTCCAAGGAACTGATTTTTAACAGAGTGAGAAATGTCAAATATGAAGATGCTAAAAAAACATTGAATGGTAAGTGACACATTAAATAACACTAAGAATCCACAAAGTACCTGATAGAATGGGACATTTATGCCGATGTCATATGATGAAATTTCATAACAAATAATGTATAAAAATATTTGTTTTAGAACAATGGCTACTTATTTGAAGGATAAGAAAAATCCTGGCAAAAAAAGCAATTGTTTGAAATAAGATTTAAAAATTATTGAACTGGAAATCCAAAGGATGACAAATAAAAAACTTATGAGATCTTGTCCCATATAAAGAAAAAAATTATTTTATAAGAATAATTATATGATTAATTCTCTTCACTAAGGTAAGAATGCATCTAGCCATTTGTTTTCTGTTTTTAAAGTTATTCAAGCCAAGCTTTATGTTGTTATGTTAAATGTTTATCATGCAGGAGACAATGCTCAGTACATAAATCACATTAGGTGCAATATCAGTTGTCTTGTAGGTGGAGAACATTGTCAAATTTTAATGGTGATTAGGTCCAAAAGAAAAACTGGGAACAAAGAGTAAAAAGTTTAAAAAGTACACTTTAGAATTAATGCCAAGATGAGGAAGAGAGAGAAACACAGAGAGAGACAGAGACAAAGCGATAGAGAGAAACAGAGACAGAGGGAGAGATTGATTTCTTAATAATGAGATATGGAAAAATTCAATTATCATTAGAATTATCAAGGATGTAAGCACTTCTCTCAATGATAGTTCACAAATATAAGAAGCTGGAGAATTGCTTTGTCACATGAGTTGTAATGGGGACTATTTTCCTAGTATATGATGGATTAAATGACTGCTAACATCCCTTTTGACTCTGAAATTTGGTGGTTTTGCAATTCTATGGCTAATACAATTAAAATGAACTTGAAATCATAGAATACTGAAAGTCAATGAGAACATATTACTTATCTCTAGACCAAATAAGAACATTCATTTATAGAAAAAGATAGTTGACACAGAATGATGCATTGATTTGCTTACTATGATTTCATTAATTTTCAAACTGGAATACAGAGAAAAAAATGGCAGAATCAAATATCAGCATGGTGATGGAATTCATTCTCCTGGGATTTTCTGACCTTCCAAGCCTCCAAGGGTTTCTCTTTGGCATCTTTTCAATCATCTACACAAGTATACTGGTAGGAAATGGCCTCATCATTATTATTACCAAAGTTACTGCTGCTCTCCAAACCCCCATGTACTTTTTTCTTGGAAATTTTTCTTTTTTAGAAATCTGCTACACATCAGTGACTATGCCAAGAATGTTGTCAGACCTTTGGACACAGAAGAAAAATATTTCTTTAGTAGCTTGTGCTGTGCAACTTGGTTTCCTCCTTACTCTAGGAGCCACCGAGTGCTTGTTCCTGACTGTGATGGCCTATGATCGTTATGTGGCTATCTGTAAGCCGCTCTACTATCCTCTCATCATGAACCCCAAAAAGTGTAATCAGCTGGTGACTGGAGCCTGGGTCATTGGAATTCCAATTCAGATAGCACAAACATGGCAGATATTCTCTCTGTCTTTCTGTGGGTCTAATAAACTCAATCATGTTTTCTGTGACATTCCCCCAATATTGAAACTGGCGTGTGGAGATACTTCTATGAGTGAGCTATCTGTTTTTTGCGGTGCTATTATCTTTGTTACCTTTCCTGCACTGTTGATATTCTGGTCTTACAACAATATCATCAAGACCATCCTGAAGCTACCGGCTGCCATGGGGAGACGCAAAGCCTTCTCTACTTGTTCCTCTCACCTGATAGTTGTGGGCCTTTTCTATGGGTCTGCTATTATTGTGTATTTGAGACCTAAGTCTAGCCACTCACCAGGAGCAGACAAAGTACTTTCCCTGTTTTATACTATTGTGACCCCACTCTTTAATCCTCTGATATACAGTCTGAGGAACAGGGATGTCATTGCAGCAATAAAACAACTAGTACCAAAATGACTTGGCTAAGTTAAATCCATGGGTTCTATCTTCTTGTGTTTTAGTCTTATAGTGCTTGGAAATTTCTATCTCCATGACCTTCAATGCATCAGCTACATTTTTGCAGAAAATTCTTTTTATTTATAATATAATCTC
The DNA here is from genome assembly GCF_037893015.1 of Macrotis lagotis. Classification (NCBI taxonomy): domain Eukaryota; kingdom Metazoa; phylum Chordata; class Mammalia; order Peramelemorphia; family Peramelidae; genus Macrotis; species Macrotis lagotis. The sequence continues at coordinate 298,895,320 of NC_133660.1, read as the reverse complement.
TTCTCCTTCTTTCCTTTTAGACTCCCTAGTTTATGCCTATGTTTCTAAATGAAGTCCTCCTTTATTCCCTCAAATGTTAGTGCTATTCATTACTATCAAATTTGCACATTTCATATATATATATATATATTTTTTTTTCTCTCCTAGTCTATGTGGAACTGCAGCCATTTCATAATTGTTTTTGTATCTGTCCAAGAACTAATGAAGTTATTCAATAATTATTGACTGATTCAGTGATTATAATTTTTTCATACCTGTCTTAAATCATCCCAAGTCAATTCTTCTCAATTATAGGGCTATAATTTTGTTATCATTTATTATATATTTTAAGGACACATTTAGAAAAGATAGTGAATAAGTACAGAAATTGAAGAAGAAATTTTACAACTATGGAAAAACAGATGGACTAGTTGGATGGTGGAATGTAAAGCATGAATAAATAAACTAATTTTTTTCTGAAAAGATTTTTAGTTCAATAATTTTTAATTGAGCATGAGATATCCTTTTGTCTTTCTCTTAACTAAAAAAACATACATACTCACAGACACATCAATGTGTATAATTAATGTATTTTTATAGACACATGTTTGAGTAAGCAATACAATTATATTTATGTTTTTATCTATATATGTCAATAGAAAAGTCTATTAAAATTAGACATAATTGATATAACTATATTAATGATATATTTAAGAATATCTTCTATTTCTATTATAACTATATTTATATATATATTTGTATATCTGCATACATCCTTATTTATATATGTTTACAGACAGAAAGAAAGGAAGAAACTTGAATCTAAATTCATGTATAGATTTTGATGCTACTTTGATATAGAATCTGATGATTTATGGGTTGATCCAAGAAGAAAGGTCTTTTGAAATCTTTTATTTGTTGATGTTTCAAACAATATTATAAGAAAATCATTTGAAGTTTGACCTTTTAAAAATATTTAAGCATATATTCTCCAAAATGGATTTTTGTGCATAATACAAAGCAGAGAAAAATATTAAATAAATGCTGTTGATTTAATATGAATGTGAAGTATTTATTATTACAAGTTAATGTATCTACAAAATAATAGTACAAGTTTGCAATCATTAATAGCACTGAGAAAATCTGTACATTTCTTATTCTTACTAGCATTGAATTTCATTTTTCACCTTTTTACCAGCTTATTGAGTATCAGAAGACATTTAAACTGTGAATTTTTATTATTCCAAATTTATTTTAATGTTTTTATTATAAATTCTCATTCTCCAAAGTCATAACATATCTTAAAGCAATTATCATTTTACATTTCTTCAATTTAATACTGATCTTCAAGGTTAAATTTGATTTCTTGGCTACTTACAGTTTTTTAGGGGAATCCACTACTTTTGAATTTTTTCTATTCTTTCTTTATTCTAGACAGTTAGAAGTAATAAAAGTTGTGCACCTTTAAGTAACAATCTATTTAATTCAGTTTATGTCAAATAAAATCTTGAAAATTCTTACTTAGTGAAAATGTCCACATAATATTTAATTAACAGATTGTGATCAGTCTAATCAATATTGTCATTATTCATTTGTAAATTGATAATGTATTGGATATGAACTTTAAATGTATCCTTATTAAACAATTTGTAGGTGAACAAAAATCATTCTCTTACATGATTACATATATTTTACTTATTCTTTGAAAATCTATGGGGAAAAGGATTCCACTGTTGATCCAAGATAACCACTTTTCTCATCTTTTCATCTAGTCATTCATTTGGGTTCTTGGTTCATTTCTCTGGTTTTATTAAAGAGAATTGAGCTCTTACAGTAGTAGTGCATTAACATTTGTGTCATTTCAGTTGTATTTCATAGATGAAGAACAGAGGCAAATAGGATTAAGTGACTTTCTTATGGTAACGTAGGTATATCTGAGTCCAGATTTGAACTCAAAAAGATAAGTTTTCTTGACTTGTTCCATCACTCTATTTGCTGTACCACCTAAACTTTCACAGAGTAGGCATTTAATAAATATTTGTTGATTTATTGATTTTATGTGAATAATCAGGCACCCTGTTATTATTACAAGGAAGGAAAAGAGCTTTCCTCAATTTTGTGATTCATCTCATCTCAAAAAAGCCATTATCAAAAGATTCAATGAGCATAAACAACCTTTTCTTCTTTCATCTGTGGTACACTGTGTCAATACCTTTGACTACTAACCGATTATAGAGGTAAGATAGATGGAGATAGCATTGAGTTCTCAATTTTGTAATTAGTCCTGCTTAACTACCAGATGCTGGTATACATCTTCCCATACTTAAATATCTATGAGGTTTCCCACATTCATAGCTTTTTAAAATCTTCTCCTCAGACTTTTCCTATTTGATTAATAGGATACTTAGTCAAAAATAATAATGATGATAATAATGATAATAATAAAAGCAGCAATAGCATAGCACTTTAAGATTTTCAAAGCACATAATTGTAAAATTTTAATTTACTTATATATTTATTATAATTTTAAAACTCTAATTTTCAGAGGCTGAAACTGATGCAAAAACAGGATTGAATGACTCACTTAACTAGGGTCATTCAACTAATAGTCTCTGTTAGGATTTACATCAATCTGATCTTGACCCTAACTTTGGTGCTCTCTATCCTTTACTCCATTCATGTTCATAAGGAGAAGGAAACATGAATTTCAATTCCAAATCTCACACAATAGATGGTTGACTATAAATAAGTTATCTTACTCATTAGATACTTAAATTTCGCTCCAGGTTAAAAAAAGGACAAAAAATTTGATACCTCCTTAGGAGGACTCATAAACTTCAGGTGAAATAATGTATTAAAGAGCACCACAAACCTTAAATCATGCTATAAATTCCACTTATTATATATCCATATTATTTTTAATACATTCACCAAAGAAAGAAACAGATGAATATAATTTTCACTATTCCAAGAAATGTAAGTATTGCTGGTAATATCTTGCATTCAGAGTCTCTGATATGAGGATTAATTGGAATTAGGTGATAGCTAAGCTACCATGATGATTTTATATTCTTAATTAGAGATTAATATTCAGTATAGAAAATGGTGATACTCTCAAAAAATCATGATAAGAAATGCCAAAGCAAAAAACAAACAAATGAATCAATAACAGCAAAAAAGTCTGATCTCAGAAGGCAGCAATAGCTTCTGGATTTTAAATTTTTAAGATTGATCCACATTTTGAAACTAATTTATATCAGAAAGAGTGATATAATTAGCTGGGACTTCAATCAAGTCATTGAATCTTTAGGTGACCTTATTTGAAATATGCAAAATGAAAATAATAACATTATTCATATCTATAACAAGAGTGCTTATGAAAAAAATTTATAAGCATAGACTATCTTTGAAATATATAGACTATTTACCATAAAACCAATACAAAATAATTTGATACATTCTGCAATCATTGGGAAGTCCTTCTTGCCTATGAAATACTCTTGTTCACACTATAGATTCATTTGAATAGAATGGTGAGAATCACTTCTTCATTCTCTCTACTGCTGATACCTGAACCAGATTCAAAGAACTTTGGATTCTTCTTCCACTTCTGGATTTCTCTGGGATTTCTATATGTGGTAAATATCAGGGAAATTTTCAAAAAGGTTTGTCTCAGATCAAATTTGAACCACATTCTCCTCCTTGTTAATAAAAATTAGCAAAAACTTCTTTCTTGCTTAATCAATTTTCTCAGCAGTTCATTTTTATGAACCTGGGATACTGGAAAGTTAACTGAAAATGATTCATACTAAAATTTAGACAAATAATTACTTGACAGATTTCTTTTCAGAATATATTTTTAAGGAAACTTTTTTTAATTACAGAGAAAAATCTAATCTGAATGTTCAAATGATAGAATATAAAGGATGGAAGGAAAGAAGGAAGGAAAGCAAAAATGATAGATGGCTATATATGTAAATATGCAGGATAGATTCATTATGTAGATGGATTATATAAATTGATACAAAACAGAATTACAATTAATGATTGCCTGCTATTTCCATGATAGTTTAATGAACCCCAAGTTTTTAAAAACAGACTTACTGTGAGATTCTTATAACCTATTCAAAAAGTAAAACAAACAAAAAAATAGAAATGAGGTTTAAGGACTGATAAAAGGTAAATTAATATGTTTGTCTGTGTGTATGAGAGTGAGAGACACACAGATAGAGAGACAGAGAGACAGATAAAGAAATCCAGAGAGAAAAAAACAAATGAGACTGCTAATGTGTTATAAAAATCAAGGAAAGGGGAGTCCTTTAGTTTAGGGTAGTCAGCAAACATTACAAAAAAAAGTGACAAAGTATATTGAATGAAGGTTAAGGATTCTGGTGGAAAGGGAATACTGGTTAAAACATTGAGGCAGAGAAAAGAGTACAAAGAAATTGAGAGGGGAAGAATTTGACATTGCTTATTATATAAAACCAGCATTAATTGGAAAATTAATCATAATGGTGCATTTGCACATATGTACATTTACACTCAATTATATGCCTTTGTATATGGTTTATATGTATGTATATAATTATAGTGATGAATATACAAATGTTTCTGTATTCATATAAGTATGTATATATTTACACACATATATATATGTAGTGCTCAAGTCCTTTCAGTTCCACAAAATAAATATTTATTGAAAAGCTTTCTATAATTTAGTAATTATTATTATTTTATGATTGTGCCAATATCTTAAAAATATATATCTCCTAGACATCATTATGTCAATTTTCTGGTTTTATCTTTTATTTGTAAGGTGTTGCTATCTCTTCATGTCTATAGGAGACAAATCTTAATGGCAGAAGCATATTAAAGTAAATAGAAGACTTGGCAAAGACAGAGGGAGAGCAATATAATTTTAAAATTTAAGTAAGATCTAGGAGGGGACTTCTTCAATGATAAAAAGTAATATCCAGGGATGAGTAACTATAAATAGAATCAAAGATGAATATAAAATAAAATGATCTTGGTTTGAATTGAGGGAAAATAGAATTGAGATAAGATTGCTGCAAGAATTACAAACACACGTGTCTAATAAAATTGTTGCTGTTGCAATGATTTGCTGTTGTAGTTGTTGGTTCTACCACAAAAGTATCAAGGAGAAAAAATAAGGTTGAATTTAGGAAATAAAGATATTAGAGATTTACATTATCCAAAATGAACCCAGAAAGCCTAGGCTTCCTCACTGAATCAATCAATAAATTATCCTAACACTCTAACCCCATCTTGAATTTATAATGAACATGCACAAAGGAAAAATAAAACTATGTTAACAAGTATAAGCTGCAAACGTACTTATTATGTATTGCTTTTGATCTCTATCCTCAGAAATAAGACTGAACTCAAATATTTTCCCTCTAAAAATTACTTTAACCACACCCTATATTTTGTTGTAAAGATTCATCATTCTTTTCTGAACGTTATTATTTATAATCTTTAGACATTGCAGTCTATAAAAAGTGGCATATTATTACTTGTTTAACTATTGATAGAGAGTGGGTCTTGTACATAGACCAGAGTTCAAGGACTTTGCTAAAACATACTCAGTATGCATCTGAGAGAGTCACTTAAACATTCAGTTACTTAGCACCTCTCTAAAACTAAAAGTCTTAAAGAATATAATGGACTTCATTGTTCACTGGGAACTCCCTAAACAGATCAAATGAATGACAGAGTATATTAAATATTCTGATATTTCTGAATTTGTGTTAGTTTTTTAAGCTTTAGCATATAATATATTTTTAAAATGTACTGTATGCTATTTATCATAAGAACATTTAAAATAACTTGTCAGTAATCAGCAATGGTTTATCATAAGTTATCTTTTTAAATGTTTTCTTCCATTTAAACACATACTCTATTTTTCTTAGTAGGTAACAGAAAAGGTGAGGTCATATCGAATATAGATATTTGTATATATATATATGTATACATACTATCTTACAATTATTATATTCACAATTATATATAGATATAGTTAAAATTACACACACATGTGCATATGTGTGTTTGTATGTTTATTGCGGGTAGTAGATAGTGTTTGGCTGGAAGTTTGGAAGAACTGAATTCAAATCTAGTACCAGGCACTTAGTCATTATGTGACCTAGTCAAGTCTCAATCCTTAGTTTTTTTATCTGTAAAATGAACTTCAGAAGATTTTGGTAAAGTACTAGAAAACTCCTCCAAAAGGTCATAATTGAGTCAAGCATGACTGAAAAATGACTAATCAATTACATCTATCTATCTATCATCCATCTGTCCATCCATCCATCCATCCATCCAACCACCCATCCATCCATCCATCCATCCATCCATCTATCCATCCATCCATACATCCTTTCATCCATCCATCCATCCATCCATGGAACATTCATCCATCCATGCAACATTCATCCATCCATTCCTCTATCTATCTAGTTAGCTATCTTTCCCTACAGACATTTAATTTTCCTTAGTGTTTTCCCCTTTAGTTACTATAAATTTTAAAGGAATAAAATATATTGATAATGATATATTATCTTTTAAGATAATATCAATTTTTGCTTTTGTTTTGTCTGAGATTGTGTTTGTCACTTAAAAATATATTGAATTCTTCTGAAGTTCAATACCTTCTACCACTACCATCATTATAACTCTATTTGATTCTTTTTATTTTAAGTATTTCAATATAGCAAATCATTCTGCTTTTAATATAATACAAATATATTTGAATCTTAAATAGATTCAGAGAATTGCAATATCCCTCTGGCAAGTTCCCCTCCATGCCCACCTCTCCTTTGGCATATATTTATTACATTCAGGGTGCCCATTTTTGGATCAAACCCGAGCCAGACATTTGCCATTCCTCTTTCTACTATGTTCGTGACCCAAAGGACTTTTTCCATCATGGTACCACAGAGTCAATCAAATCCAGATATAGTAGGAAACTATCATTAAATATCAAACCATTTAATTTTAAGGGGTGTGGGAATCACACATTGTTATTTTTATCTAAATTGAAGGCTCAATAAGTTAATCCACAGAAATTTTTTTATATGAATTTGAGTCCTTTGTGTGGGATTGAACTCAGCAATTGAATTTTCTACAATATCAGGTAAGAGATTTAAAGAATTCAAGCACAGGTCACTAAATATATGAAAGTGAGATTCATGTTTTATAGTGAGAAACATCATAAATATTGTCATTTTGTTTCCATGGCCAGATTTTCTCTGAAAGAAGTCATATCTTTATAAGTTACTCACATAATTATATTGCTAGTTCAGCAACCCTATACTTTAAATGTGTTTGCTCCTCACTTCCATCTCTCATAGGTTTCCTCTCTTTCTTAAAATGAATATGCATCATTTAATAATTCCCCTAATTGCAAATGACCTCTTTTATTTTTTTTTTATTTTTTTAGGTTTTTTTTTTTGCAAGGCAAATGGGGTTAAGTGGCTTGCCCAAGGCCACACAGCTAGGTCATTATTAAGTGTCTGAGACCGGATTTGAACCCAGGTACTCCTGAGTCCAAGGCCGGTGCTTTATCCACTACGCCACCTAGCCGCCCCATGACCTCTTTTACTAGACACTTGGGTTTCAGTTTGTGTTTATATCACATTAATATACTTATTAATGTTCATGATATCTCTACCAAAAGAATGTAAGCTCCTTGAGGGTAGGAATTGTTTCTTTCTTTTTTTTTATTTTTGTACTTGAATCCTCAATGCCTAACACATTAAGATTAATGAATATTTTACTTTTCTGTTAATCTGTGTAGCATATATTTTTTGTAAATTCTCACCAATTTCCCTTATATCATCAGATTTTTAGCATTGCATTGAGCAAAATGACTCCAGATAATGATTTTAATTGATTCCTCATTGGTGGTGAGTTCATTTATATTTCATTTTAATACTAGTAATTGTGTTTTCTTCTTTCATTCTTTGCTTAAAAAATTGTCTATTTTATTGGTTTTCCATAAAATTAGCTTTTAGTTTTATTTATTAGTTCAATTGCTATCTTACTTTCAGCTTTATTAATTCCTTCCTTTGTTTCTCAGAATTTCTGATTTGTATTTAATTAGGAAATTTTAATTTGCTTTTTTTCTAACTTTTTAAGTTACAGGTCTAATTCATTGATCTCCTTTTTTCCAATTTATTTATTATTTATTATTTTTTTAGTTTTTTCAAGGCAAATGGGGTTAAGTGGCTTGCTCAAGGCCACACAGCTAGGTAATTATTAAGTGTCTGAGGCCAGATTTGAACCCAGGTACTCCTGACTCCAGGACCAGTGCTCTATCCACTGTGCCACCTAGTCACTCCTCTAAATTATCTCTATAAGCATTTAGGGATATAAAATAACCCTTAATAACTGCTCTGGCTGCACCCTAGAAGTTTTGGTAAGATGATTCATCAATTTCACTGCTGATTATTTCTATGATTGGTTCTTGATCCACTCATTCTTTAAAATTGGATTATTTTGTTTTCAGCAGTTAGGTGGGTAACAGTGGATAGAACATTGATTGACCTTGGAGTCAGAAGGATAGGAGTTTGAAGCAAGCCTCAAATTCTTGACACTTACTAGCTGTGTGACCTTGGGCAAGTCACTGCATTCTGATTGCCTCAAACTCAGGGACATCTCAGTCATCCTGATTCATATCTGGCCATTGGACTCAAATAGTTCTGGAGGAGAAAGAGACTGGTGACCTAGCAAGTCCTTTTTCACTCAAATCCAGGTCTTGATTTTGTCATGACATCACCTCCCTGATGGCATGATCTTCTTTTAGAATGAAGGACAAACATTATCATCAATTTTTATTCTGTCTTTTCATGGTCCTTTATCGTTTGTAATTTTATTGCATCATGAACTGAAAATGATATATTTGATATCTTTGTGCATTATTTGACTGCATTTGCAGTTAATACATGGTAAGTTTTCTGTGTAGGTCTCATGTACCCTGGAGAAAGAGGTATATTCCTTTCTATTCCCATACAGTTTTCTGCAGATGTCTGCCATATCTAAGTTTTCTACAATTCTATTAATTTTCTTAACTTCCCTCTTGTTTATTTTGTAGTTAGATTTAATTAATCCTGAGAGAAGAAAATTGAGGCCTCACAATATGATGGTTTTCCCATCTATGTCTCCCTTTAACTCATTTAATTTTCTTCCTTTTATACTTTATTTTCATTTACGTGCACATGTATATTTCAAAGTTACAAAATTTCCCTCCACCCTCCAGTCTCACCCCCCTCCCTTCAGTGGGGAACATTCAGGTTAGAATTTTACATACATATTTTGTTAAACAGTTTTACAAATTAGTCACTTTTGGCATGAGGAATTAAGATTAGGGGGAGAGAAATACATAAGAGATCATTTTATCAAGTGTTCATCATATTTGCAAGGGTTGTTTGTTTCCCGTGTGTTTTATTTTGTTTTGCTTCCTCTGGTTGCGGAAAATATAGTATATAACTGGTCAGACATGGTTTTCCTAGTTCTTTGGACTGCTGAGAGTATCTACTTCCATCAAGCTTGTCCATCTCATAATGTTGTTGTTGATTTATCATTGTTTTCTTGGTTCTACTCCCTTCATTCAGCATCAGATACCATAAGTCATGCTTCTCTCGAGTCCGACCATTTATGCTTTCTTCTAGAACAATAGTATTCCATAAGTATTCATATACCATATCTTATTTAGTCATTCCCCAATTGATGGCTATCCCCTCAATTTTCTATTCTTTGCCACCACAAAAAGAGCTGCTATGAATATTTTGGAACATGGAGGACTCTTGCCATTTTTTATAATTACTTCGGGATTTAGACCTAAATTGGATTTGCTGCATCAAAGGGTATGAACAGTTTTATTGCTCTTTGGACATAGTTACATATTGCTCTCCAGAAAGGTTGAATCTGTTCACAACTCCACCAGCAATGCATCAATGTCCCATTCTTCCCACAACCTCTCCACCATCAATTATCTTCCTTTTTTCTCATCTTGGTTAATCTAATAGTGTGAGATGATATCTCATTGTTGTTTTAATTTGCATTTCTTTAATAAACAGTGATTTAGAGCTTTTTTTTATCTGATTTTACATACCGTTAATTTCTTCATTTGAAAACTGTCTGTTCATATCCTTTGACCATTTATCAATTGGGAAATGACTTGTGATCATATAAATTTGATGCAATTCTCTCTATATATTTTAGAAATGAGACCTTTATCAGAACTTCTGGTTGTAAAGATTGTTCATTTAGTTTTCTTCTAAGAATTTATATGCTATATTACTTGGGGAACATACATTATTAATATTTATTACATATGACACCTTTTAAGAAAATATAATCCCTTTCCTAATCCCTCATAATGAAATATATTTTTAATATTTCTTTGTCTGAAATCATGATTTCTATACCTTTTTTATTTTAGCTGAAGCAAAATATATCTTGCTCCTTGCTTTTATCTTTATTTTAGGTATATCTTTCTGCTTCTAATATATTTCTTATGAACTATATATATCAGGATTCTTGTCTTTAATCCACTCTGCTATCTGCTTCCTTTTTATGAGAGAGTTATTCACACTTCCAGTTGAGATTATTAGCCCTGTATTTCTGTCTATGCTCTCTTCTCCCCTTTGTACTTTTCTCCTTCCTTTGCTTACCAGTGAATGCTGAAAAGTACCTTTGCATGTAACTGGAAAAAAATAAAATAATAAAAAATAGCTTAGTAGATACTAATTGATTGATTGGTTGATTTTGCCCTTTCCAGATGTCTTTTAAGCAATGTATTATTGATCACTTGCTGAATGTGGAAAACCTATTGTTAAACTACTGGGTTTATTTGATGCCCTCTGCAAGATCTTTTAACTGCAAAAATAGATTCTTTAATTACTTTCACTAATTTTCTGCTGAAATTTTTATTTTTAAGCATTTATGCAAGTATTCTCATTTCTTGTTCTTTTTAAAATGTTGATGGGAAAAATTCATTTTATATCATTGTATGGATCATGTTATATGATTAATTTCCCATTTTCCATATTTGTTTCATTTTGAGGACCTTTACTGGGAGTTTATTTATTTATATATTTATTTAAATATATGTATATATTTCTTTATAGCCCTATTCACTAGTATCCCTCTGTCTCAAGAAAATAGAATAATATGTCATTATGGCTCAAATATAGTGATTTTCAATCTTGTGTAGCTATCTATCTCTCCCTAATTATCTCCTTATTGACTTAAATATGAAACATAAAATCACTTAGATAGAGAATATTGCTGGCAGACTTAATTAATGTTAAGGAAGGAACGAACTTCAGAGGGAGTGTAATTTATGTGCTAAAATGTAATGGTTTCAGAATTGAAATTCAGCTAATATGAAATTTAGAAAATTATTATAATCCAATCCCATTAAGCAATATGAACTTTATGCAGCAAACTGTGTTAGATCTTAGGGTTAAAAAATGCAAAAAAGGGAGGAGGTAGAATGCTGGAGTACGGAATATCCTAGGCTTAGAAATGTGAAATTAAAATATTGGCATTTTTTCTCTCCTGTTCCCTTGAACAAAATTGTTTTGGTGATATCAATTATCTAAAAATATTGCATAAGATTGGCATTTAATGATTAGATACTTAGCTTGTCCTTTCATTGTTTTTCTTTTTTTGTGGTTGTATTTTCAAGGTCAAGGAAAGTGGTTTGTCTTAAGAGCCGGCACCCAGCAAGTATCATGTCTCTGAGGAGGAATTCAGGTCTTCCTGTTTCTAAGCCAGTGCTCTATCCACTGCACAATTTAGCTACTCTCATTGTCTTTAATTTCAAGATAGAAAAAATTCAATAATAGAGCATTATAAAGTTAATGTCCTTTTTATGGTTTGATCTCACAAGTGACAGCAAGTATCAATGGGAATAGTTCTTTTTTTCTTCCAATACACTTGAGATTAATAACTGGAGAATTGAGAAGAGTGACGAGAAGTTAGTTTAATAATTACATAATAAGCATACAGTCAACATGTCTCTGAAAATTTTACCATTTAGTTCTTTATATTCCTTAAATTTGGAATATCTTTTTCATTGCAGCAATGACGTCCTTGTTCCTTAAGCTATATATTAAAGGATTAAACATAGGGGTAACAATTGTATAAAAGAGGGCAAGTATTTTGTCTTTTCCTTCTGTGTGAGTAGATTTTGGTCTTAAATTCATAATGATAGCAGACCCAAAGAATAAAGCCACAACTATAAGATGAGAGGAACAAGTTGAGAATGCTTTTGGATCTCCCAGTGGCAGATGGCAGCTTCAGAATGGTAGAAATGATTTTGAAATAGGATCCAAGTATCAATAGAAAAGGAACCATGGCAAAGAGTACGGCATCTGCATAGACAGAGAATTCATTCAGAGAGATGTCTCCACAGGCCACCTTAAATAAAGGATGGATATCACAGAAAACGTGATTGAGTTTGTTAGACCCACAGAAAGGTAGAGAGAAAATCTGGTAGGTTTGCCCAATCTGGACTGGGACCCCACCAACCCAAGAGGCAAGAACTAACTGGACACATACTTTGTGGTTCATGATTAGAGGATAATTCAGAGGCTTACAAATGGCCACATAACGGTCATAGGCCATTACACCCAGGAGTAGGCACTCAGTGCCTCCCAAAATGAGGAGGAAGCCAAGTTGTACAGCACAGGCCAACAAAGAAATATTTCTTTTCTGAGTCCAAAGGTTCATCAGCATTCTGGGGGAGAGTGACTGATGTGTAACAAATTTCCAAAAAGGAAAAATTCCCAAGAAAAAAATACATGGGAGTCTGGAGAGCTGGATCAACCTTGGTTATGACAAGGATGAGGCCATTCCCTATCAGAATACTTAAGTAGATGACTAAGAAAATCCCAAAAAGAATCCCTTGGAGACTGGGAAGATCAGAAAATCCAAGGAGAATGAATTCCACCATATCAGTTGAGATTTGAAAACGCCATTGTATTCTGTGTATTCATCTGTGGCAATAAAGAATTCATAAATGGCTAGCCATTTTCCCACTGAAGGCTTTAGTTTTCACTTCTGTAAAATGAATGATTTTGGTTAGATAAACAATAATGTCCATTTTAGTTCAGTATTCATTGTTTTAGTTTCCCTATAATTATGACAGACAATATCTTATTATCTAAAATTCCCTTCTATCTGAAAGGTTTGTCCTATATTTTAGACTCCCATCTAGAAACTATCACATTATGTATTATACATGGGAAGATTCTTTGCAAATAATGACATTATATACTTATTATTACAATATTATTTCTAGTTCAAAATTCCATTGGTACATAAATCTGGAAGAACTGGAATGAATGAACATTAAAAAACAACAGTTGGCATGAAGAAAAACCTTGTGAAATAATATTAAATCACAATACCAATAAGCAATCAGTAATATCTAAAAATTATTTTTTCGTAGAATATAAACTATTAAATGATTGACATATTTTTATTATTTTTGCAAAGCAATGGGGTTAAGTAATTTGCCCAAGGTCATCCAGGCAAGTAAGTACTAAGCATCTGAGGGCAGATCAGGGCCTTCTGATTCCATGTCTGGTGCTTTATTTACTGCACAACCTAGTTCACCTTGATTTCTATGTTTGATTATGAGCAAAGTTTGGAGGGGAAATGTGTTAAAAAATGTAATGGAATTTCATACTGTGATTGGCATAAAGTCACATGCTTCTCTAAATTTGCTCATGTTAGTATTTATACCTGGGATTTTCACCCCTTCTTGTTACTATATATTAGAATCTGTCTCTCATTTCCAGGCTAAATTGAATTGTATTTTTTTATGTCAAGACTTCCTTGGCCACTGTATCCCAAAATAATCTAGATCTTCCTTTCATTCTTAGGATTGTTGTCTATACCTTATGGAGTTCTAATCCAGCCTCAGACACTTGACACTAGTTGCTTCACCTTTGGTAAGTCACTTAAGCCCTTTATCGCCTCACATCCAGGTACCATCTCCAGTCATTCTGATTCATATCTGACCACTGGACCCAGATGAATCTGGAGGAGAGAATGAGGCTGGTGGCTTAGTGCAGCACCCCCTCACTGAAATCCAATTCATGTGTTTGTAATAGTGTCATCTCCCTAATGTCGAGGTCTTCTTTGAAGATATATAATAACACCATTATCATAATTGTCATTTGCAGGGTATTACAATAATTTTACTGCAATTTTGTTTCAATAGCTGAAAACCATAATACTTTTGGAAATGATATTTTATACTATCTCTCATTTAGTTAATCATTTTACTATATTTATTCATTTCTGATTTTCTGTCTCATTAAATTTGTACTCTTTCCTATAAATAAGAGTAGTTCATCATATAATTTTAGTTTATGAAATATACAGTTTCAGGGACAATAGAAGGGCATTGTAACCTAAAGTACCTTCTTGATGCTTCAAACTCCACTATTAAAAGTTTATTCATTTGGGTTAAGAAACTAATCACCTTCAAAACTCTGTAAAAGTTGTCACATTAAAGTCACTCTCAGAAAATAATACTTTAAGTCATTTTATTTATTGTGTCATTTTCACAAAACAGCTATTTGAGAGAAAGAAAGAAAAAATAAGCCAAAAGAGAAATTGCAGTTAATATGTGGTATAGGCTCCCTCCTTGAGATGGTGTATTACTTTGGCCAATTAAAAACTGGCCTGATTAAGGAAAGTCATAGAGTAACAGATTTGATGACCATAGAAAATTTGGAAATTACTGATATTGATATAGATTCATAAGGAGATAAGATCCAGAACGAAATAATGCACATGTCTGAAATATTAAAGCTCATCTCCAGGACCAAATTTCTCCCCTCTATAGAAGGGGTAGTTTCCACAGTGATCCTCGCTAATGACTCATTTCTACATGTATGTCTATATTCTAGCTCACCAGAACACCTCCTTAATTATTTTGCTTAAATAGAAAAGTCCAGTACTGTGCATTACCAATAGCATTGAAATCGAGTTGAATCTAATCAACATTCTGACACTAGCCTGTGAGATCTGGAGCAAGTCACTTAATTTCTTGGAGCTTTCCTTTTATTTGCTTATCTGGTCAACTATTTCCTGGCTCAATCTTAAGAGTCTCAAAGAAGAGCCTCATGTTTGGAATGGAAATTTGGCAGAACCTTTATCTTTACCTATTTTCCAAAGTAGCATTAGTTACTTAGCCAAGTGTTTAATGCAGTGTAGACATATTATTTCTAATGTCCTACATTATTAATTTCTGCAAATGGATAAGAACTTAGAGTGGCAAGATGTATTATTGTTTTCGTTTTGTGCTGGCTGTAAATCTTTTATACAATGCTCATCAAAATTTCAGTTTTTAAAATAGTTCCTAACATTTTTTCAAGAATCATACTCATAAAAGAAAACACGTGCACTTCTCCATTCCTATCTGATTTGTGTTTTTCCTCCATGGTGATCATCCTTTAGAATTTTCAGTATGCTGAAATTTATTTCATTAAGCATGAGCTATTGGATGGGTTTTGTACTTCTGACTTCTGACATACATTATATTTCACCTGCCCATTAGCATTTTTTTTCTTTTTCACCTCAAAGTCTTTCTTCTATATAAAAGAAAACTTTTCATTTTTCTAACTCTTCTTCATAACTAAGGAACTATTAAGTATAATAATCTCAATTTTCTATTTTAATAGGTATTTGTTTATATTAAATCAGAGGGATTCTGTGCTATAACTGACAGACTGTACAGATTTGAAGCTAACAATAGAATCACATCCCCTGAAGTTGCCAATGATCATCTTATGACTAATTAATAAAAGAAATTATACAAAAATTGAATGTTAAATTTAACCAAAATAAATGGAAAAGTTCTTCTATGGATTTTTTAAGTAAAGGCAAATGTAAATTGCCAATAGTTTAATGCCTAAATCTCAAATGGTTCCTTAAGATATATAGAGCTTAAAGGAATTCTCATCTTGAATGATGTATCAGAGGCCAGATATAAACAAAGATTTTTTTTCTGATTTCAAAAGAGGTATTTTAAGAGCTATGTCAATTTTCCCCTAAAAAGGAAAAGATAGATAGATAGAGATAGATAGATAGATAGAGAGAGAGAGTCAGAAGAGAGATAGAGAGACAGAGACAGAGACAGAGAGACAGAGAGACAAGAGATATAAAGAATGACAGAGAGGAACAGATAGGAACAGAGACAGGCAGGGAAATTTGGGATACAGAGAAAGACAGAGATAGAGACATAGAAAAGAGAAAGAGACAAAGAGACAAACAGAGATATGAGAAGAATTAAAAATACTTTTATATCTGTGATTTTGGGAGTTCTTTTAAGGGAAGGGAAAACACTTTTAAAAGATTATTATAAGATATAATAATAAAACTTTCAAATTATTAAAAGAAACCACTGCAATAAGAAAAAGATCTATGAAATTGAAAATTATTTTCATCAGATTTAATAAAATCTTAAATTTGGCATACAAAAATAACCCATCTTAATTATTTTCACTAATAGATATGTTAAAAAATTATACCAATATTTTAAAAAGAATAAATAAAATATTCAACAATCATATTGTAAAAATATTCCAAATAACTAATATTAAACAAAATAAAAAAATAACATTCATAATTAACTTCAAGGACCATTAGAGTTATTAAGAAGATAAACTATAGTAAGAGTTAATGCTGAAGAAAATTTAGTAACAGAAAAAAATACTAATTTATAATATTCTATTTGAACTCATAGGATGCAATATTCTGAAATAATATCCAACTATATTTCAACTATACGTAGCAACATTTTTGTAGGTTAAAAACTACATATAAGACATATGCTTTTTAACTGAAAAATGACTGAAGAAATTACTATTGGAATGTGCTGCATTTCTGTTGTGCCAAAAGAAATGGAGAACTGGAAGAAGACAGTCTTGAAACAACAAAAATAAAGAATCAAAAGAACATTTGCCACACTGGAAATGAAGAGAAATTAATGGATGAATAATGATAAAAAGTAATTGATCTTAGATTGAAAACAATTTTACAGCTTTTCTCTAGGGAATGTACAGCAAATACAGAAATTATTGCTGCATAAGAATTAAGAAAGCACTAATAAAATGAAAACAACAGCTATCAAATATGCAATGTAAAATTCATCATTAGCTATGTTCTTGTAATTGAGAGGTTTTATGTGTTTGTTGTTAGAATTGCAAAGAAGGGAGCATAATTTCAGAGGCAATGATAAGAAACCTCAGATTCTTATGTATCAGAAAACATTCAGGAAATAAAATTATAGATTTCAAACAGAAGAAGATAAATTTCATGGTCAGCTAATTGATTTTACAGTTGAGGCCCTTGAAGTCCAAAAAGTTCAAATGACTTAATTAAAAATCACAAAACACTAAGATTTGAACCGACACCATATGATAATAAATTTTTCATGCTTTCTATTTTATCTTGATGCATTCTTAATTCTTTAAAATCAAGAGGAAATTGATTTGGGTAGCAATGATCTAGAGAATTTGATTCACAGGGGATTTCTTATCTTAATCTTAAATTTTAGATATTTTATGAACTAGAAAGAGAATAAAAATCATTTTTTGTTTAATTGGCTTCTTTTGTAATTCTGTGATTTAAGAAAGAAACGTTTATGCCTAAAAATAACCTGAAAAGAAATTCATCAGACTAACCAAAGGCATTTATTATTATTTATTCAAAATATATTCTTCTTCCTTTAAAGGTCATGATATCAATTTAAAGCTGACCCAGACTCTGGGAATTGTTTTAAGTCTCTGATTCTATCTGTTATTTACCTATAAAATTCAGTCAATCAAACAGCAATTATTACGTGTCTAATTGTTAAATAGCTTTATTAAATAGCTTTTCTTTGCCAGGTATTAGTCACAATATACCTGGTGTGGAGGATGTTGAAGAAAGGCAAATTCATGAATGAATTCATATTGGAATAAATGAAAGTACCTAGGAAAAATAATGTGTATATTAATGTCCTCCTTCAGTAATTTTTAAAATTTCTTGGGGTTATAGTCTCCAGCTAATAAGAGTCACATAGGCCATCTTCTCTTCCACTATTCCCAATATTTTTAATTTAGTTATAAGTTAAGGAAAAAGGGTGAATAAGATTCTAAAATAAATAGAATTTAGAATAATTCTCATTTTGCTTTTTTTTTCAACTAGCATATTCTCTCCTCAATCTTTACAAAGTATAGATATATTAGAGAAAATTGTATTTATTGTATTTTATTTTTACTCATTTTATATTTTTCTTTTTTGATAAATATTATTAATTTTCAATCCATAAAGTAAATGCAGTTCTAGTCCCTTTAATTCTAAAGAGTTTAATACAGTTTGATATGATTTTCTATATATTTTGTTTCATCTACTGATAATAATAATTTCAAGGAAATAAAAATGCCCTCTAAAGAGGATCATGTTTGCTCAAGAGATTTTCATTCAGCTTCCATGAAGATTTCTTTTTTTGTTTAAATCAAATCTTGATCCCTGATTAGGATCACAGGATTGGGAATTTCAGGTACCTTATACCAAATACTTTAATATCTTAGGTATGAAATGCACACAGTAATATAGCTTATACATACCTTTCTCAGATGAGATAAATTCATATTCAGCTGCTTCTGTCTGTGATGAATATTGTTGATTGTATAATTATAAAATATCTCATTTATATACCATTTAATAGTTTCCATATTCTTTACATACATTATCTGATATTAACTCAATAGAAGCCCTATAAGATAGATGCCACAGTAGTCATCATTTCCATTTTGTAGTGAAAAGGAAAATGATTTTAAAAATTTAGGTCCCTACAAGGAGAAAAGACTATAATTTATTCTCATTTGAACTCATAGTGATTAACTAGAAACAAGGGATTAAAATAAAGAAAAAGTTATTATTCGGTTGATTTCAGTATTTGTGTGCTTGTGTTTTTATATGTGTGTATGTGTGTGCAATGTGTGTCTGTGTGTGTGTGTCTGTGTGTGTGGTGTGTGTGTAGAGTTATGTAACAGTAAAATGAATAAACTTAGTTTGTACTGATTTTCCCCTGTTAGAAAGTCTTGCACCAGAGCCTTGAATGTCAACTGGGTCAGGGCGGAGGTCCTTATTTTCAGTTATGATTGGACTAAATCACTTGTTAAGGTCCGTAGTAAAATCAAAATTCCGTGAAGTTTAATTAATCAATGTAAGAGTTGGAATTTAAACCAATGTGCTCATGAATTCAGGTTCGATATATTTGCTGCCAAACCCTACTGCCTCTTCATTAGCATGAAACCTCCTGCCACCACCAAAGTTTTGTGAGAAGTAACATTTCCCCTTTGTAAAAAATATCCCATGTATTCAACTCAGTTGGCGCTTATAAGTAGCATCATCTCTTCTCTTTCTGTTGGGACATATCCTCTCCCTTGCTGATTGCTAGCATTTAATGAGAGGCAAATTCTAATGACCACCCAGTCCAGGACATACGTGTGCATTAATTACCTAGAGTGATATAACGTAAACAGCGATGGGGATAGAGGACAAAGACTTTATTTCCAGTCCTGGTTCTTCTACTGACTGATGTTCATGCTGTTGCCAAGTCTATTTCTACCTTGATTTTCCCATCAGTAAAATTTGCAGAATGAAATAGTTTGCAAACCACTTTACATGTATTAAATTAATTTGATCCTTATAACAATTAGGAGAAATACATGCTAGTCTATTATATTCATTTTACAGGTGAAGAAACTGAAATTGAGGGAATTTAACTGACTTGACCAGGATGGCATAGCCATGTCAATATTCACATTCATTTCTTCCCTTTAACTACTGTGCCACCTAGACATTTAAAGGTACTTCTTCCTATTAATGAAATAAGTTTGAAGAAATACTTGGAAAAAACAACCAAGAACTTATTTTGTTAATTTTTCTCTGTAGGATCTTTGTGGAAGACAGCTTTAAATTAAATCTCTTTTTTAGGATTTAGGAGTGTGAACCAATGTATTTGAAATATTGAGAGACAGTTAGTTGGTCATAGTATCAAAAACAAAACAAAACTGGAAGGATAGTTAGAGGTTCTGGGTTTGAATTCAATTTCTAAAACATATTACCTATGTGACCTTGGATAACTTACTTTGCCCCTATGAAGTTCAATGTATTCTGTAAAATGAGGTAAGAGTCTAAATAATTAATTTGATTCTTTTCTATCTCAAAATTCTATCATAGGGGAGAACCCTAGGTGGTGCAGTGAATAGAACATGAGCTCTGGAGTCATGAGGACCTGAGTTCAAATCTAACTTCAAACAATTAACAATCACCTAGCTGTGTGACCTTGGACAAGTCACTTTAACCCCATTGTCTTGCCAAAAAACCTCTATCACAGCATCATAAACTTATGACAAGACTGCTATATAAATCTTTGATTGAAGCATTGTGACCTTAAATAAGGATAGATGTTCAGATCTGACCTTAGACACTCATTAGATTTGTGACTCCAAAAAAATCTCTTAATCAGTGATAACTTCAGTGTTCTCATCTGTAAAAATGGGATACATAATGCCACCATCTCTGATGGTTATTATGAGATGAAAATGAGATAAAATTTAGTAAAGGTTTTGCAGTCTTACTACACTAAAGGGCTAGTGATGATATCAGATTGAACTTGACAATTGGTAGAGATCAGGTAGGCAGTGGATTATGGCTGATAAAATAATGATTTTGAATGATTCCCAGCTTTGTACTTGGAATGAGGGTTTGAGACACTATTTTCTTATTTCTTCCCTTATCACAGACACCTGTGAATGTCCTTTTTTTTGGCACGGCAATAGTGTTAAGTGACTTGCCCAAGGTCACACAACTTGGTAATTACTAAGTGTCTGAGGCCGGATTCGAACTCAGGCCCTCCTGACTCCAGGGCTGGTGCTCTAAGTGCTCTATCCACTGTGCTACCTAGTTGGTCCTTTGAATGTCTTAATGATCACATTGGTAAGGAATGCTTTAACCAGACCTTCTAGATAACATCAGAAATAGCCCTTGGAAAAAATGTCAAAGAATGAGTTTAAGTACAAGGTGAGAACAGAGGTCTTTAACAATTCAGAAGACCTCCCTTACAAATATATTTCAAAATTTCCATTGGTCTAAACAATCATTAAGTGTTTAAAATTCTTTCTGAATAATATGAAAAGGTATTGTAGAGAACCATCTCATAAAATTTAAAAACAGTAAGAGATATGAAGTGTTTTCAATACTGTGAAGTGTCAAGGCTTGATTTAGCAAAGTGGTAGAGATTAGGAAAAGAGGAAGAAACCTTTGTAGGGTACACAAGTAGCAAAGATAGGGAAAGAAATATCAAAATAAAGGAGAAAGAGCCAATGAGGATCATTAAGCCAATAGGAAGAGAACAGTCACAGATTTGAAAATATTTATAGACAGAATGTAAGTTTGGCCTCCATACTGTCTTGAAATTATCAACATAGGGCGGCTAGGTGGCGCAGTGAATAGAGCACGGCCCTGGAGTCAGGAGTCCTTGAGTTCGAATCTGGCCTCAGACACTTAGTAATTACCTAGCTGTGTGGCCTTGGGCAAGCCACTTAACCCATTTAGCTTACAAAAACCTAAGAAAAAAAATCATAGACATTTCACTTCTCCTTTGGGGATAGTCAATGTAAGTCCTAAGTATTAAAGGATAAAAACATTATACATGCCTTGTTTTCTTAGGATCAATTGTGCTAATTACATTCAAGTATGACAGTTATAGGTCACATAATTTGTGAAGGTAAAATTGATGGACTTTGGCAACCAATTAGATTTGGGCATGAGAGAGAATGAAAAGTCAAGAACGATATCTAGATTTTCAGCTTGAGTGATCAGGGTGATATCAATCCCTTTGAAAATGAAAAAGTATAAAAGTAAGATAAATTTATTTATGAGGTGTAACTTTGACTCAATCTTTTCACTTCTCCCTACTGTTTCCTCTTCTATAAATGTGACATTGGAATTAAACACATCCAAATCCTAGGTAGCTATAAATCTTAGGATTCAATTCATTAATCTTTTTTTTTTTTCAATCATTCCATTTATCATTGTCACAAATGATACTTTCACCATCTCAGATCTACAAATCAGAACTTCTTGTTTCTTTCTTGGTCTTCAATCTCTCTCTCTCTCTCTCTCTCTCTCTCTTTATTTATTTATTTTTTTGTTTTTGCAAGGCAATGTTGTTAAATGACTTGCCCAAAGGCACACAGATATAATCAGTATTAAGTGTCTGAGACTGGATTTGAGCTTAGTGCTCCTGACTCCAGGGCCAGTGCTCTATCTACTGCAGCACCTTGCTACCCTAGCCTCTCTCTGTTTAAACTATTCTATTCCACAACATATGTGCTAAGCACAGATGAAATAACTTCTGGGAATTTCTCACTGTTTGAAGTTTTGCCCTGGACATGCAATAAGGTTAAATATTTCTTTCAAAGAATCAAGATGAATAATATGGTTCCTTGTTCAATGATTTCTCATAAAATAAAGCCAACCTACTGTTTTAAATGAAAAGATTTTTGACACATTATTTAGATGCGTCAATACCCTTGATAATAAAAATATGTAATCATAATCCTTTCTGTACCCTAATGTTATGTGTCAGTCTCATTCATTGGTTTCCAGTTCATAGGATCAACAGAATTCTTGACTTGGATTGAGGAAACTTTAAGTGAGGACCTGGCTAAGACATTGTTAGATTTGTGACACAAGGAAAGTCATTTAAGCACTTTGTTCCTTGGTTTCCTCATCGGTAAAGTAGGAATGATAGTAATAGTATCCACCTTGTAGAAATTTTGAGATGAACAAAAAGGAATATGTGCCAAAGCACTTTGAAAACCTTGAAACACTATAAATGTTTACTGAAAAACACCTGAGAAACCTTCCTTTCATTTTATGAAAGACAAAACTGGGGCTCAAAAAGCTTATAGTATTTAACCAGGGCCATTAATTTTTGGCAATGCTCAAATTTAAAAATCTAGTTATCTGATTACCTCACTTTAAGTCACTATAATTTGAGGGTATTCAGGTCCTATCTTGATGACTAGGGAGAGATTCATGCTGCTGTAGTCTTCCATAGAGACATGCTGCAGCAAAGAAAAATGGGTTCAGAAATACTCTGTGATTTTGTTCCAAGTAAATGGAGAGAATTATTTTTGTTGATTTTGTAAAAAATCAAGCAAACTCATTTCTCAGGCTCAAGTTGAAAGCTCATTTCTCATAAGAACGCTATTAAATGGAAGGTGAGAGTCCTTAATGATCATTAATAAATGAAGATCCAGCTTTCAGAAAGGTAAAATAAATTGCCAAGATTCACTCCGCTAGGAAGTTGCAGAGCCAAGACTAGGATCAATATCTTCCAACCAAAAGCCCTTGGGTTTTTCCATAACGGCAAGTGGCCTCATTAATATATTTTTAGTGCCCTGGACTTGATGTCAGAAGACACTGATTCTCATTAAAAAGTGAAAAGTGACCTTGGTGTGGGTGAAGAGCTATTCCCTCAGAGCAGAATTGGACAAGAATCCTCTGCTTGGAACTCTAGTGGATTTTTTTTTAGCTTTAGAAAGGCTCAAGTCTTTATTTTTTTCTTGTTTTTGGAGGCATTAGAGGGATTGTATATACATAAATATATCAATATCTATTTATTTTTATCAATGAAAGAAGCTTTTGAATGTGATTTTATCCCATCTGAAAAAGGTAAATATTTTATTTTCCTCTCTTTAGTTTTTCACTTGCAGATCACTTATGAATAGGTATCTGCTAAGCTAAGAATTCTGAATATTAGCTTCCTAGTGAGGGAATCTCCTGAACAATTTTACCTCAATATTTGCTCAAAATTTGAATGTGAATGGGTTGCAAAAAAATAAGATTTTCAGATTTTAATCAATTCAAGATTAAATAAGAATAAGCTAAAGAAATTCCTTTGAAATGTTGCTGCCTTATTATAATTCTAAGCATAATGTTGGGAATAGTCACATTAATGAAAATTCAATGGTTTATTATCACAGATCATACAAGACTAACTAGAAAAGAAAGAATATAGCCAGGCATCAGTGAAATCATTATAACATTTTAAAATTATTTATTCATTTGTTCATTCCTTCAGTCAGTAATATTACTACACTCTTACTATGGTGGCATTCATGAGACTAAGTACTAGGGGAGATAGGTAGTAATAAACACACATGCACACACACAGAGAGTGAGTGAGAGCATAAATATAAATAACAGATATAGTTTTATAGAGATAGAGAAATGATACAAAGATAGAGAAAGGTGACTGTAAGTACATCATTATCTTTTATTTTTTTCTAATCAGATATTTATTTATGTTTATAATTTAGAATGGTTCCAAAAGCTACACCAGACTGCCAATGTGGCATATAACAGGTAAAAATATATACATATTTATATCTATAGGAATTACATAATATTTTATTACATATTGCTTTGTTTATATCATAAGTTCTGGATGAGTCTCTGTGGTCCCTTTATCTTATAATGCAAAACTGAACAGCATCTGCTCTGGTAGAAGACTGACTGACCAAGAACTCCTGAGGATGTGCTCCCCTCCACTTTCATCAATGAGTATACAAAATATTTCCAGGAATTGTGGCAATTGTTAACTAATGACTTCATATGATTAAAGAGTGATTGTTTTAATTCATTCAGATAGTGATGACAAACATTTAAGTTTCACAATAATCAGTAACAAGTGGTAGTGGCCTGAAAATCATAAACCATAAACTTCAAGGAATTGAGGAGAAGGAGTGGTGGACTTATGATTGCTTTAAGCATTCATGAACAAACCTTCGGAGTTTTTTTGCCTTCAAATCAATTTTTAAAGCTATTAGACTAGCAAGTGATTACAAAGGAACTTAAGAAATGACCCGATATTATATTTTTATTTTAGAGTTAGGGTAGCTGAAATTCATACTTCAGACAATTGTGGGAAATCATTTAGCTATGTAATAGCTAGAATGCATGTTGAAATTTAGTGACAGGTAAATTTGATACGATTAAGAACTATTGTAGGAAAGGTTGGATGATGAAAGGCCTTGAGTCGATGTGATAGAAAAACAAAATCAACTGAAGCAAGTGAGGATGTGAGCCTAAAGAAGAAATGGCACCTCTCCTAGATGTCAATAACGTAATGTCTTCCTGCCACTTTTAGGATCTTGACATCGTAAATTTAGAAATGTAAAGAAATTTCGAAGTCATTTTATCAACTGACAAATAAAGAAACTGAAACGTAATTAGAGAATTGTTCAAGATAGTACATATAGTAGATGCAGAAGTGAAATGAAAACATGAATTCTCAAGTTTTATATTGTTTTTCTGTGAATTTGAAGGGTTTTTTTTAATTTTTAATTTTACTGTCTCCCTATCTTCCTAGGACTTTTTGATTAATTCTTTCTTTTAGGGTGATTAAACTCAGGATCTCTCTGCTGACTTTATTCCCTGTCAGCATTTACTCCCTTGTAAGCCTATTATTTTGGTAAGCCATTTCCAGTCATCTCTCACAGTGGAAAAGCATATGAAATAATTGATTTTAAGATGCTTTTGAAAGAATTCTAATTTTTTAGCATTTTCAAATGGTATTACAACTGTATCACTTATTTTCCTCTACTCAAAATCTGTTTCTAGAATTTGAAACTTTGCTCACATGTATTTTGAGAATTTCTTAATATCTCTAAGAGGATGACACAAAACTAACCTGCTATTATTATATTTCTTGTCAGTCTTTCCCTTCAAGAGACTTCTATTTTGGTTGCAGGCACAGATGAGAGAAATATATTAAACATTAAATATATTAAACTGTGACAAATAAAATGGAATGTTATATGAACTTCACTTCTAAATATGGGAAGAATTCTAGTG